>NC_046649.1:14956164-15118664 GCF_900324485.2 Mastacembelus armatus | reverse complement strand
TGCATGTGCATCTACTTTAGTGTGTAATAAGCACTTCTGTAAGGAGGCAAGATGTGCATTTTTCATTTGATGAGTCAATAAAAGGGAGTAGTCTATTTAATTGTTCTGCTAAATTGATTTATTCAATTCTAATTGAAATAATTACATTTATGTTATTGTAAGCTCAGGACAACACTTTGCAACACTCTGGCTTGTTTATCCGGTGCTTTAAACAATAAACAATCACATTTCCTACATATCTGTATACAATTTAATATTTAAAATCATCGACTTACGATTAAATAATAAACAAATATAGCAAAAGTACCTGTACGAGTCATTTTTTTCACCCACTCCTGCAATCAAATGTTTTATTCCATTTAGATTAAAAAAGTAAGATTGTAAAGTCAAAGCTATAGGACTTTCAAAAATACATTCATAAAATTTAACTACTTGACAATAAATTACTGTATATCAGCCTCCATAACTGGGACATTCAAGTTCTTCGTGCGTAAAAAGGTGCTATAATTAGAAACCGCAGGCCTGAGCTGCAGAAAAGCAGGTTTTGTTAAAGTTGAAGGCAAGTCTGTTCGTTTTTGAGGTAACTCGCCAAAGCTGTGGGGTTATTCGTAGGTCGGTCGTTTCCCCTCGGTCTGAATTCACAGTACCCCATTATTCCCTCCTCCCCACCCCATCCTAGTGCTTATAAAGTCTGCACCAGTTCACTTCTTTCGACTTGAAGATGCAGCATGATTTCAAGAGCATCGTTTTATCCAGAAGCCATGTTTACACACCATCACTCTGCCTATTTTGACAAAGCTGAGTGACTTATTTCTTTGAAAAATTATCATTTGTCTTTAAAATGAGACGTGCAGCACAAGAGGCTGCATGCATGCATGTTATTTTTTCTTCTGAGAGACAAGTGTTGGACCTCCAACCTTTCACTCGTTTGGCCGCAGTGCAGACAGAATTTGCGTCTATGGACTCTTAATTAGAAACAGATGGCGTTTGGAGCTCGGGCCTGTAATAGAGAGCAAAAACAGCATTTTCCATACTGAGCTGAGCTGGTCACTCCGTCGTACAGGTGCACACAGTCTTCAGAGGCTCACGGAGATTATAGTACATCTACCCTCGCTTTGTGAAGGGAACATAGGATGAGTTACAAAATAACATCTCACAGCTCTTTTTGCAGGTGGCCAGGACATCGCTTCTGGGAAAAGCTTTGGCCAAACTGCATTGTTTTCTTTTTTTACGCACAGCTGGTGCCCTTTACAGGCAGTAACGATGGAAAAATCACTGGTTCCTCTAAATTAGACCTACTGAAAATTACAAATACTATAACCTGTAGATTTGGTGCGTTTAAAGTACCGTGCGACTATAAAAGCAAATAAATGCTGAGAATAATATTTAATTAAGGAAAAACAGTCAAATCCATCTATTCTGACATCCATTCTCGCTTAAACACTAGAAGGTTAAATATATATTCAATAATGTGACTGTAATTCCCGCCAGCACTAATTTGCCCTTTGGGTAGTTACGCCTGTCCAGATAATAACAACAGAACTGGAGGTTGCAAAGTGAGGTTTTCCCTCATATCAAACTTTTGCTCTTCATCATGTCATTTCCATGAGATTATATTGTTTTCTGTAGATATTGTATCTGCTGCCACAAAATAGAGCAACTGGGGTGCAGTCGCTTATTTTGTGTGCAGTTCTTGTAAGTTAGACTTTTCCTGCGCCTTTTCACCTCAATTGCGTCAAATCCAGAAAGTACAAAGCGACCAGACGATGTTAGTGTATTGTTTTACCGTAGAACCTCCCGCCCAATTGCTGCTTTAAACAACATAAGAGAAGACCAACTTATTTTCAAATTATATTCTGCCTGCTTTTTACGTAACACATTCCAATAAAATAGATTTATTTATGTTTTTTTATATATTACACACGCTTTTGTTTTTGCTATTTGAGCCAAAACAGCGATGGAAGTTGTGCATTTTCAGGAATGTAGCGGGGAGTTCAGGGGAAAAGTAGAATAAAGCAGCTATGTAGGCTCAGATAGGGGACCCAAAACAGACACGGGCCTGCATTTAATGAAATTAATTCGGCCCATCTCATTAGACTGTGTACTGTATGGGAACATAACTGTAAAAGCAAAAAATAGTAAACGGTATTCATTCTACAACTTGCTCGCAAAAGGGAAATGAAAGTAAAATTAAATTTGTACCTATTTAGCTGTGAGACCCCTCGGGACAGATGAAGGCCCCGGGGCTCCACATAAGAAACTATGGGCTCGTTTCTAATTACAGTATCACTTCACTTTCAGAACCAAAAGTACTGAAGCTATAATCTTCGCTTCAATCGGTTTCTGCATAATGTATTTTTCTGCTTATTTGGGGAAACTTTTTAATTTGATTATTCACAGTTTGGAAAATCCCACACACCGAGCTAAACGCTACGCCGGTCGTCCTTCCCCCTCTCCTCTCTCTTTGCTATGTCCTGTTATATTGTTGACTTGATGGTGCTCTGGCGGCCGACATCCTCCTCATTGACCCCCGTCTCCCTCTCTGCCTTTTCCGTCTCATGAAAAATGATTCCAGCTCCCTGATTGAATTTTATTCCTTCCTGACCTGGTCTATTCTGTGAGGGCGCCATCAATCTTTTGACTAACACGACGTTTGTTTATTAGGCCTATACTTGGGAAAGTATCTAATGACTTTTATGAGTCTGATTGTAGTTGGTACAGGCGCAGAATTATTGAGTGATCCAAGCAGGATTTCATTGTGGCTGCACTGAACTATTCCTATATAATCGTCTTTCTTCATAAATAGGCTGTACACCATGCAGGTGTGGTCCTACATAGAGTTAAGATATGCACATGACCTGTAGCTACACATACGTTTTGATGTGTGTGACGCTGTTCTCGTCTTGTTAATCCAAAGGCCTGAAGCTGTCGAACTAGATATGAGAAATAATCCTGTTTCCATTAAGCTGCCTTCATTTTCAGCCATACTTTACATGTTGTGATGTGTCAGGCTAATTGATCTCCAGTGGCTTTTGAATTAGCGTCTGTCACCGTCTTATCAGAAATGTTGACATAGAAAAGAACATTTTGCAATAAACAAAAGAAACAAAGCATTTAATTTGTCCTTACAAAGTTAGTGAACAGAGCAAAAGAATGCTAGAAAAATCAAGTAGCTCGGTTTAGACTTTAAATATGCATAATTATTAATATATATTACATTTGTTATTATAATATTATTCAACGGTATTACTTTATCCTATTTATTAACTGTTGTTTTTATTACAATGCTATAATTAATATAAACGTTTATACTACTATTGTAATAATAGTATCTTATTATTGTCGTTGTTATTGTTGTTGTTGTTATTGTTATTGAGGATGTGTTTGTTCAGAATGTAGCCATGCGCAATTTTACGCACACGTTACGCACCATTCTTTTCCAGCAGAAACTATGAACACATTTAACTAAAGCTGTGTTATTCACATTTAAAATGAAGATCTGTTGGCGCTTTGTATATATTTCAAACAACCGAAAATTAAAAAAATGTGTGTTTGATAGGCTCCCAGAGATAAAAAAAACAAACAAAACATGTATATCATATTCTGTGTTTACACTATTTTGAACATTTCACCTCACAACACCTTTATATGCAAAATATGACTGGGACTAAAGAAATGCGAATGTTGAGGTGATTTATGAGTTGCCAATTAATATAAATAAAAAGTGATTGATCACCTCAAATTTATTGTCGTTGAGTGGAACCAACTGTTAAAGCCTTAAAGACAATTTTTAAACTGCCATATATGAGCATATTAATACCTCAATTTGGCATTTCAGACGTATAAATCCAGTATTTCCTCAGTATTGTAAACACCCAAAACTCGGACGAGCTAAACACACTAAAACGTGACCGTCACAGTTGTCTCCCTTCACGTCAGTCTCTTGTCAGAATTGTGATAATTTAGACATCAAAACTGAAATGACATGGGGACTATCTTTGGCATGTGTGGTATGATATTAAGTAAGCACTGGTATGCGCTAGTAAACACAGCGCAGTCCAAAACAAAGTTGTGCCGTGTGCAGGCTGTTTCCCAGGTTCAGGCCTCGACGTCAGCATGATCTCTAATCAGCTCTTGTAAAGCCTAATGACAATGAGCACAGTGGCCTATAAACTTTATATGAAATATGAATACGAGTATAGAAAGCCATGAAAAACACACCCCTTGCATGCATTATCTCGGACGTGCGAACGCCCATGGATACTGTTTGATTTTTGCCTCTGGTTTTCATGTCTCCTAAAAAAAAATCAGTATGTCGAAGAGAGGTTAAAAAAAAATCTGTCAAGATGTTTTTATCAAATGTAAAGATGAAGGGCTGTATTGCTTCAGCACATTACAGGCCAAACATCCTTTATTGTTAAAATGTATTTGACTGTATTTTTGATTAACTCACACCATTTAAAAAAAAAAATTTAAATCTCACATCAGGGCCAGGTCACATGAACAACGAGGCCTATTTACCTTCCACATAAAACTAACACGGATCAGACTGAGTGTAAAATATCACTATCCTGTATTCAAGTCTGTAAGAAACGAGGCGTAACTTTAACTCACATAAAATGGCAATTTATTAAACAAACAAACAAATCCTTCAAAATACTTTTTCTTTAACAAATGAAGAATCTTTGAAATAGTATGGAGATATACACGTTCCTTTTTAACTTTTATACTGAAACACTTTTTTTTTTTTTGGACAATTAAGGCAGTTCAATTTAGAAACACTTTTCTTTTGGTGTTTGGTCCATAATATCCGGCTACAGTTTAAAAAATAAATTAATATATGCAATTTACACGTCCATGAAAACTGACATATCTTTAACATATATCACAATAAAGCCATAAAAGCAAAGAGAGACTTACGTGTTATTTGCAGTAACACTGTTCTTTAGAAAAACCAAGATCAAGTCTTTTCTGTATTTTTCTGTCTCATATTAGTCCATTGGTTTGGGGCACGCAGGGGACAACGCAGATTGTTTTTTACTGAAATAGTTCAGACACTGGGAGGAAACGTTTGAGGCTGTTTTTCGGTCAGAACTTGCTACAGTCATATACGAAAGCTCCCGAAGTGCGATAGATGGATTGGCTCGGTGGGAATGACATCTGACAGCTGTTATTCCCATTCACCGTCGAGTTATTCAAACCGATTCTTTGGGATTCAAACATCTCTCGGACTGAGTGGAAGTTCTGCTGCTGTGCTGGGTAACCTGCGCCCAGATGGCCCAGGTCTCCGGCCTGGTTGAGGTACCATGAGGTGAGCCTCCCTTGGTGGGGATGGTGACCTTCCTGCCCAGAGTTTAGATTACCATGCGCCAGGGAGGATGAGGTGGTTGTGACTGAGTAATCTGGCAACGTTTCATCCACCGTGGTGCTCGGAGCCAAGTGGCTAGATCTGTCCCCGGCGTACAAGCTCATGGCTTGCATGTTACAATGATAGGTTGCGTTGGAGGTAGTGGAGATGGAGTTTTGGTTACAGGGTGAACTATAGACAGATGTCTGATTTGGAGAATAGTTTAGGGACAAAGACGGTGTTATACCTGTCCTGGTGGAGGCGATGAGGCTGGAAGTGAGTTCTGTGGCCCCTTGCGGAGACCCCCGCAGGGAGGTCATGATGTTGTCTACGCTGAAGCCTTGCGTCGAGGCCTGGCCGTGGTGCTGGTGGTGCTCAGAGCTATCCATCCCGATGGACCTGTTGGAAGGGATGCTGTGAGGGCTCCCACTGGACATACTGCTACTGTCCGGGCTCTCGATTTTGGGCACGGTGCTCAAAGAGGGCGAGTCGGCCTGGGGTGGGGTGACTGTGCCGTTCTCAGTCTTAATATCCTGGATCCTCACAGGCTGGGAGCCCTGCACCGGTTGCTCCTGCTCCCGGCCTTGCTGCCTCTGCGGCACCTCCTTCTGCAGACGCTCCTCTTTCTCTTTCAGCGCGTCCTTCTTTTTGAACCGCCGTCTCCTTCTCAAGAAGCTCCCGTTTTCAAACATATTATAAGAGTCCGGGTCCAGGGTCCAGTAGCTGCCTTTACCGGGTTTTTTGTCATCACGGGGCACTTTGACAAAACACTCATTCAGAGACAGATTGTGTCTGATGCTGTTCTGCCAGCCCTGCTTGTTGTCTCGGTAAAATGGAAACTTTTCCATGATAAACTGGTAAATCCCATTCAGGGTCACTTTCTTGTCAGGTGAGTTTTGGATAGCCATAGTGATGAGCGCAATGTAGCTGTATGGGGGTTTGACCATATCCTTGGGCTGGGGTTGGGGTGTGTATGGTCCATACGCCCGGGCCATGCTGGCAGGGTACTGGTCATGAGCCGCATGAGAGTACATGTTCATAGGTGCTGGCATTCCCGTGTATCCCCCGCCGGCAGCGGCCCGGTAGTAGCTCGGGTCGCTGCCGATGTACGGCACGACGCCCAGTGAGTTGGGGCTGGAGACGGAGTAGCGAGCCTGCATGTCTTCACTTTGATCCGGCGAAAATAAAGCTCCAAAATACGCAGACGGAGAGCTCCACTTCTCCCTCCTCTAAAGACTGGGGAGCTCAAATCACAGTTCCCCCACAACACACTTTAAAAGAAAAAGAGAGAAAAGTCTCAACAACAGTGCAGCGCGCTGGGTCTCAGCAGTGTTTAAGCCGTCCCCATCTCTGTGTCTCTATGAAACCAGCACCGAAAAACTTCTGAACTTTGGACATCCGTCACCACACAGGACTTTTGCGCAGTTAAATTTTTTCCTCCTTTTTGCTGCTAGTGAAGCTCCGCCCCCAAACAGCGTACCGGTCGTCCAATGGGAAGCCAGGCCGTGCGGAGAGAGTAGAAAGCTCATGGTCACACTCGGGGCTTTTGGAAAAACGCGAGGAGGTGTCTTTAACTCCCCAGCCAAGACTTCAGACGTGACAGAGCAGCTCGCATGTACACAGATTATGGAGTCCCAGCTCACAGCAAACGACATCCACTATCAGACATGTAGATGTCTCGAGAAAACAGAAACAAATGACAAACACTTAAAATTTACATCTTAATGAACTAAATTGGTTTAAATAACATTGAATTTAGTCAGGTATTTTGCTCAAAAATAACATTTTCATTTAGGAAATGCAGATCTTTTATCTGATACACCCTATGGCAGCTGTTGCTCTTAATAGGAAGGCAATTAACTTCACTTTATCTATTTCCACTTTTATTTCCCTCTTTTTAAATAAGAAAACACATGTAGAAAAATAAACCAAACGGCGTCGTTTAGATTCAGTTTGAATGTTTTTAAAAGTGTATTTTCTAAGTTAAAATATTCATCACCAGCTGCATATGATTGTGACATCAAAGCAGTTGGCAGTAGGTGGTTAAGTGCGATCTCATTTACTTGCAACTGGAATTAAAGACAGTTTGGGCTGAGAGTGGCCAGAGGTGTGAACTTTTATTCAAGTAAAGGGAACCAAATGGGACGGTCGTGACAGCTTACATGTGAAGTTTTTCATCAAAATGTCTGAATAACTGTTGTGCTGTGGTGTTTGAGGCCTGTGGAGAATATATTGTCCCTGTAATCGAATAAACAAACCCTGACTGCGTCAGCGCAGTTACGCACAGCAATATTTTTTTTTTTAATTTTCTTCACACAAACGCAACCCCATCAATCTTTTAATTAACGGAGGTGGTAAGCATGGTATTTAATTGTAAGGCTGGGATTTGGTCAGTAAATCAGAAACATTAAACATAAAAAAGAAAAGAAAACAAAGGTTTGGCCCAAAGATAGTAGAAAGTTCAGTAAGCCGACCCTGAAGGCCTGTTATCAGAGGCGACAGTGAATGAAAGTCTTAATGGTCGTTGTGAAGCAAAGTTACTGCCTCAGTATCGCTGTAATCCTCTGCAGGTCGTCTTAATTAAATGTGCGTGGAGTGGCCTGGTGCTGCGCCGGTTTCTCCTTACATGGACCCGGGCATGAACTTTTTCCATCGCCCTGGGCTGTTTACATAGTTCACGACGGGGCCTTTTACTGAAAACTACGGCCTGCCCACCCAGTCCATCTAAACTCGTAAGTATTCAAAGTATCCACGACGGAAGCGCAGTGAAAAAACACAAATAAGCGTAAAGTAATATTAATAATAATAAAACAAAACGAGCTAAATATTTCATTAGATTTTTTAAAATATAAATCTAATGACAATATAATGTGGACATCATTATTAATATGAGACAAAATTCCAGTTATGATTTCGCGGTGATGTATATAGGTCTACACTTTTTAATATTAGCAGCGCTACAATTTAATAATATTTAATTTTTATTTCTTTATTTATTTGGGGAGTTTGTGACTGTGGACCAACTCGCAGCATTTTGCCATTTTATTATGAAATGTTCCTTTTATAGATCCCGTAATAAAATAGACATCATTACAAATGATCAAACAATATAATTATGCATTATCTTAATATAATTGTATTAACATATGGGTAGTCTTTAATTATGTTATGTTAGTTAAAAAAATCAGTAATCATGATACCTTATCATACATTATATTCACATGGTTAGCTCCAAATTCTGCTGTTACCACAAAAAACTTTAGTACGATTCAAACTGCAGCTCACAGTGATGCTGCTGTTTGAACACACTGGGGGGTTTACTATAGACCTGTTATAATTATGGATTTGCCTCCCTCTGGCGCTTAGAAGGAAAGGGTTGTTCTAGGAATGATATTTTATGCAGAACATTTATGGAACGCTGCTGCCACCTCATGGTCTACTTCAGCGACTGTTTGTCAGAAAAGATCATTAGTTATGACTGACAGGGAAGGGCCATCAGTTAAGGGAAATCTATAGCCTCATATATTCAGATGCACTGCTCAGTTTCATATATGAATAGTGGGTGCATGTATGTATGAAACGTACTGATAATTTACTGTTTTAGTTCACAGTCAACATTTGTAATTTCCCTGAAACTCTGGTAAATAAGTAAGTTGCTATGTGTATATTTAATACATGCTTAATTAGTGTTTTATTGGTCATCAGTAACACAAAACACTATGATGTGCTTCTAGCAGATGTCCTTTGGGCAAATTTCCATATTCAATCAAAAAAAAATGTAATCTTTCCCTGAATTAATGGTCATGACAATGTTTGATACATCCTCTACTACTACTGCTACTTTGAAGACACGTGTTTTAATTATTTTAGTAAGCCCCATGAAAAATAATTAGGAAAAAAAATCTGTGTACAAAACTTCTATTTGATTAAACTTTTCTTGTGACATTAGAGACTGAAATCCATAATTAAAATGTGGGACCTTTGGAACAGGAGGATGCAGCTCTGACCAGCAGATTCAGTAGGTCCCAAATTGGACCCAGACTATCATTCCTTTCAGTAAAACTTTTAAACTGTTGATTTGTGCTCAACATGGCAGGTGTTTTCCATTTCTCGTACATATGGGGCTGCTGACCAGGAACAGCGAAGATAATGCCAATCAGGTTAGAATATTTTACCTCAAGTGAATCTTTTTTGACTAGTCCTTCAATATAGCAGTAATCTCATTTGGCAATGTCACCCTTTCTATTTCTACATCAGCATCTGGGAGGGGTATTAATGTTTGTCCCTTAAAGGTTGTAGGATGTCTGGGAACTGGTTTATGGAGTGAGACATAACTTCCCAAGGCCTGGTCATCCCCCTTCATCTTTTGTGATGAGTCACGGGGGTTTCTGCTGAAGCTTATTCCAGCTCTCTTTGGGCGAAAGGAAGGGGTACACCCTGGACCAGTCGCTTCCTCAAATGATGCTTATTTATGCTATGTATTTGCTGATTATTTTTCTTCTTTCATAATTTCCAGTTGGTGACATAGGTCTCATTCAAAAGTGATCATTTGATGGAAACCATATCTGGACCTTCTAACAGTAAAGCTTCAGCTCAGAACATCTGGTGAAGAACTCTCTCTCATTGTCCGTTGGCAGCACCTAACTTCTACTGAGCTGCATCTGGTGTTCAGCCTCCTTGACATTATCCTGTAAAATACCTTGATGAACCTGTGATGGACTCGTGACCTGTCCAGGGTGTACCCCTGCCTTTTGCCCAAAAAGATCTGTGATAAGCTCCATATGGATGGATGTATGCCTTGATAAACTCTGAAATTTGATCTCCTTGATGATGGCAAGTTGTCCAGGCCCAGAAGCAGCAATGCAGCCCCGTGTCTTGATGCTTCGTCCCCCAAATCCTGATACTTCCTCCACAGGGATGATGTTTTTATGTTGACAGGTAGGGCACTATTTTACACCAAACACGTGCTCTGTCTTCTTCCTAAAAAATTCCATTTTGGCTCATCTCTGTGGTGTCCTACACTGAACACCATGCACCCATGATTTACGCATCAACAGAAATGCTAACCAGTTCAAATTATTCCTTTAAATCCTGGTCTTCTACTTTTTTTTTTACCACACTGAGTCACCTTCCAGCTGTGGACTAATGACCATCTATGGATCATGGGTAAGAATACAGTGATCTGTGTGTCATTAATTAAAGAGACTGTCAACTTATGACTTCTCAGACATGGACCCAAACTACACTACTATGTGTCCATGTACTATGTGTGTCACACTGCACCTGCACTGGCATGTAAAAGCTTGTCATTACAAAACCAGAGAGGATGAAAATTTTGAGTTGTTAAACTTTCAATCACCATGAGGTGGCAGCATAGACACATGGAAAATGAAGAAGAATTATAAGTTTTATTCAGAACTTCTCACTTCATTACTGTAGGCCATATTAAAAAGGCTCTTTGTCTTATTTTACTTTAGGAGGCTATTACTAGTTTTAAAAAACAGTCATGAGACAGAAATGATGATTTCTGAAGTATGAGCAACATCAGAGAAAGATTACTTTCATGTTGCTGTGTAACGTAATATATCTGATTAGAGTTAAACTACACATTATTAAAACACTTTATTTTGAAAATAATGCATCTTTATTAATGACAGAACTGAAGAAAAACAAGCTGAATTGCCTGATTAATATTCTGAATTTTATACTATAGTGTTTAATGCTGCTAAGAAGTCAATCAATGAAACCTAATATCACCCACAAATTGCACTGTTTAGAATGCTTAATAATAATAATAATAATAATAATAATGCTATTTTTAAAGAAAAACAACACAAAAGAAAGAAGAACAGCAATGCAGATATAAAAAGAACTTTATGTATATTTTTTTTCATAAGAAATGTTTCATCATGACATTACACTTTCAAAAGTGAAAATAAATTTCTTTTATGACTTGCGGTAGGAAATCTGTAACAACTGCATGAATAAAGATTATTGTGTTTTTTTTAGGCCTTTTTCAAGAAAACATAGCTATTGCTTATTTATATGTGTGAAGTCGTTCATGTAATGAGAGCAGAGACAAGTCCTCACATCTTTATTTAAAAAGAGCTGTCTTTGTCTGGAGTCTTCAGAAAATAAAATAATGACAAACTTTATGACGCATGAGGACTGAATTTAGATGCTTGCCAGATTTGTCTCTGGAGCCCATTTGACTCCTCTGTCACATGACACATGGCTTTACATCCTGATATACACTCTGGTGATGAAGCTGGTGATAGTAAGATCCTCCGGGGCTGGGATGGAGGGAGGAGATTCCATTTAGGTTCCAGACGAAATCCTTCCTGTCACACATAGGAGCTGAATGGCTGGAATAGCGTGACAGCCCAACTGCAACAAACAGGACACAGGAGGTTAAATAGTCAGACTCTATCTGAATGCCTATTATTTTTATTCTAATAACTTTATCAGTCATAATAATAACAATTATGTTACCCTTTGCAAAGCATACTTAGGTTGTGTCTAATGGAAATTTAACAAGGGATATCAGTTAAAAACCTTTAAGAACAACTTTTGGGTTGCAATGTTTGCAAAAAATGGCTAATGTTTATGATTTGGATTTAGAAATGTGGATTTAGTAATGATGCTTAATATAAACCCATTGAGTTTGCAGTTTTATATGCTAATAGGTTGTGTTAAGGATTTATGGTTATAATGCATTTTGCAAATGTCCTGCAGCCCTTTGTTGAAAGGTAGATCAGTCTAGGTGAAGTAAAAAGCTACAAAGACAAAACATGCATCCAACAAAGGGATTTTTGACAGCTCCAAGTTACTTTCATTAATAGTCTGTTAGAGATCTATTAAACCATATAAATCTTTAAGCCATCCATTTATTTTTAGGTTTTACCAGAAAGTGGTGCCATTTTGTTCAGGACATACATATATTTAAAAAAAAACATGAACAGTAACAGAAAAAATAAAATGAAAATTAAAACTGTATAATCAATAGAACAACAATAAGCACGGTATATTTGACTCAATTTAAAGACCTTAATTACGTGATCTGAAATTAATACAAGTATTATTTTTCAATTGATGAAAAACTATATTTACAACAACACTTCTAATGTCATGTTGCTGTTTTTTCGCAGATTAAATCTTAAAATCGTACTTTTTTCTTCCTCCGTGATTTGCCTATTTTCTGCAGAGGCCTCTAAGACAGCGCGACTGAAAATGCAATGAAATTGCAGGAAAAGTTTAAATGAAAACGTTGGTGGGGCAGGCAACATATGGACACTTCGCCACTGATTTGAGTAAACACTGAAAATGAAAAACAAAATAATATTTTTTTTAGATTATACTGAGCCACAGTGCATTCTGATCAATTAGTGCACGTCAGGAATACTTTTAGGCCTATGTGTTTTACTCATTATGTTCACATAAAGGCTGGGCAGCTGCTTTTACTTCAATCACAAAGGGATTTATAGCTACCTGCGTTTTCTCCGTACATTGTTTATCAAATGCATCATACGCAAATTAAATAGAATGCATTATGAATCACTGTGAATTTCAATGGATGTGTAGTTTTTAATGTGTATTATGTGCCAAAGTCCATACGCAGGGAGCTGCGATTTTTGGCTACATCACTACAGCTTTATGTTAAACATTAACTCTGATTCTTACGGTGAAAATACAGTTTATAGTTTAGGCTTATGAGAGTAAGACTCCACCTGAAATTTCAGAAGAATCTCGTGCGTTATGGTGCAGATAGCCCTGATCCAGAGAGTAGGATGACATCCCTGTGTGGAGAGCAGAGGAAGTGGGGCTGCTTGATGCCAGAGACTGCTGTTTGATATATGAAGGTACACCCGGTGAACTCCAGTGTGAGGCTGCATTTGCATACGGTGAATGACAGTCCAAAGTGCCCAGAGGACTACTGCTGCTGTCCGGGCAATAGTCCGCGTTTGAGGCCACCTGACATGCAGCCATGTACGATGACCCGGAGCTGGATGCCATGTGTGGGACGTGATGCCCCCCTCCAAGTCCCTCGAAGCCACCCGGCATGGTATTCCCCATCAAGTCTATATTATAGCTGTTATGACATGCTAAAGAGCCTGAAGGTGATTGGAAATCAAAACTTTGAGGCAGCATTGATGCACCAAACCCGATACCATTCATCATCCTGTACACTGGCTTCAGAGCTTGGCATTTTCTACGGAACCCCCGAGGTCTGCGGCGAAAGGAGCCCTCCTCGAACATGAATTCACTACCCGGGTCGATGGTCCAGTAGTGCCCCTTGCCAGGTCTGCCAAGACCTTTGGGCAGTTTTATAAAACACTCGTTTAGAGACAGGTTGTGTCTGACGGAGTTTTTCCAGCCCTGATATGATCCCCTGAAAAAAGGGAAGCGAGACTGTAAGAACTGGTAGATTTCGCTCAGAGTAAGCCTTTTGGACGGTGAGCTTTGAATTGCCATCACAATGAGAGCAATGTAAGAGTATGGAGGCTTCTCAGGGCGCCTCAAGCCCGAGTTTCCCTTTTTCCCTTTAGTCGATGCAGCGTGCGCGCTCTCCATCAATGGCTGTGCGCTCAGCAGAGGTGCATTCAGAGTACCGAGCGCCGGACTGGAGCGCAGGGGATTAGACTGATCCAAATGTTGCTGTGAGCTCTCGGTCGTCATGGTTGCGCCTCTTTTGGATGCGTTCTGTGGGGGTCTACAACACTTGGACAGCTAATTTGTCTAATATTTCTAACACAGTTAAAGGTACCCTAATTCGATAATTAAAGAGTTCTGCTCTGCGCGTTTATAACCGTGAAAAACAGCCGCTGTTCCTCCTTCCTCTCTCTGTCCATTGCTGGCAATAATCCCATAAGAGAGGGGGGGAAAGCTCTTCGACTTTGCTTGTGCATATCCTCCCTGCCAAACACAACTCGACCACCTATCAATTCCTAAATCTCTCTCTGCTCCTCTATAACCCCCAAATCCCTCCAAGAAATCGCCAGGAACTACTCCCTCCCCTCTGGCCAGGAGCCAGACTAGAAGCCGGACACGGCACGGTGGAGTAAGACAAATCTCCTCCTACGACGCACTTTCCAAAATACGTCTGTCCACATGTGTCAGCCCAATATCTGTCAGGATAACCTGACAAGATATGACGGACAAAGCAACACACTTTGGCTCCTTTGGCTCACAGTTGCCAAAAAAAAGTATGTTTGGGATCTGTTGAAGGTTAGGGCTGTGTGACATGAGAGGAAGAATGCTTTTTCCATCGGAGCGTGCCAACATACCACACACAGCGCTATAGTGTCAGTTTACCTCTTGGAGCTTGGATTACATCCCAGCCCGAAAAATGAATCGATTGTAAAATCTAAATGAAATCTGAAATCTTTCATTGATTGACGATCGATTGAAATATACAAACATCGTTTCATAAACGATCATCTGACGTATTATGTCTCTAGTGCAGGATGAGCATTTAGTAGAACCGGCAAAATTAAGACGCAATTTACCCAGAATACCACGCTGAGTCCCGGATGCGGATTTGCTTTAAAGGAAGTTTCTTTTTAGCCTCAGAAGAAAAAGACGTACTAGGAATTTATTTCTTATTATTGTGCATTCGACTTCAGGTCGCTCAGGATGCCCCGTGTTTAAACCCTTTCCTGCGCATGTGTGGTGACTGACGCGCCAGCTATTTGTAGAGCCAGACAGAAAACATAAATATTGGATGCCACTATCCGGCAGCAGCGAGTTTCATGAACACTGAAAAGTAAATAACTTACTTATAAGGCATGTTCTTTTGACATCATTAACAATGCAGGACAAATACCACATTTATTGCTTTATTAGAATTACTATGATCATTAGAATGATCTGACAACTATTTGACCTGCAGTCTGGGTCTGCGATTTTTTTTTTCTAGTATAGAAAATGGAGAAGATTATCTTCTTCATCATGAACTAAGGAGAAATCTCTTTACCATTTACAAAATCTGGAAGGCTAGTAAGCTTGATCTTGAGGTCTAATGTGTAGAGGGGTCCTCTTCCAACCTCTCCCACCACCAGAGCTCTTAGGATTTTGCGAGGTGGAGTCACATGAGCTCACGCCCAAAACATTGTTGTGCTGGCAGCCAACAGGTGTTAATGCCTCAAACAGTGTTCAGTCCTAACTGGGCTCCTCCGTAAACGTTATTAGTCTTTTGTGTGAGTGTTAAATTGTGTTGCTCCAATCAAAGGCACAGATCAGCATGAGTTAGATTTTATTGCATTTGAAAGAAACAGTCAAAGTGCGTATTTTAAGACGTTTGTGGAACAAACAAGATTTAAAGGTCAGTTCAGTAACATTTACAAGAAATTATTGTGTAGGCAAGGCAATAAAATAATAATAAAGCCGATAATGCTTTAAAAGGAAATAACCAGAAATACAAAATAATAGTGTAACACCATGCCACCACAATGTCAAATCCAATGCAGTCCCCAAAACAGATTTTAAAAATACATATTTCTTGGTTGTTTGGTCTGTTCCATCTTCTGTGTCCATCATCAGTGCATTTTGATGATTTTTAATCATCAAATTAAAAAAAAAAAAAAAGAGTGTGTTTATTTCTGATATTGCAAGATTGTCTGTGGAAACAGCCCATAGGCGTTTGGCACACGCGCAGCAGCACAGGAGTCCAGACAGGGCGCCTTAACGTATGGAAATGAAGCAGGTGCATTTGAATAAGGAGTCATTGCTTCAGTGAAGCGTGGCCAGGTGAAGGCGGGGGGGAGAGGTAAATGTTCCTTGTTGGAGTTTCTCTTGAACGGCGTGCTGAGGATGCTGTCTATAGCAAACGAACTAGTGAATTTGGCACAGGAGTCGGTCTTGGTGGCTGTTGCAGACTGCGACGCGCTCTGGGGCTGCTCTGAGTGCTCAGCCACCTCTTGCTCCCTGCTGAACTTTTTGTTGATGCGCTTTCTTCTGCGCCGGAACACACCGTCAGCAAACGTGTATTCGCTGTGAGGATTGAGCATCCAGTAATTGTCCTTTCCCCAAGGTCTGGACGGGTCCCGGAGCACTTTGAGAAAGCAGTCATTTAGAGACAAGTTGTGTCGCACCGAGTTCCTCCAGCCGGTGTAGCTGCCCCTGAAGAATGGAAACTTTTTCATCAGATAGTCGTTTATTTCCGCCAAAGTCAGACGTCCAGACGGCGAGTCCCGGATAGCCATGGCAATGAGAGCGATGTATGAGAAAGGAGGTTTTGGTCTCCGTGTGTACGGCTTTGACTTGCCGCTGCCGCACGGAGTAACAGGTGAAGGGCTGTGCGCCACGCAGTCCCCATCCGAGCCCAGCTCCTCCTCAGCAGACAGAGGAGAAGAACTCCCCTCCGCATCACTGGACATCTCGAAATGTTTCATGTCATAGTGGCTCCCGCACAATACTTCCAGCTTCATGCTTTTTGATTCTCTACGTTGATGTTGTAGAGAATCTGTCCAATAAGCTCTCCGCGTAAAGTCCGCAACTCGTGTTACTTTGAATGTGATTCAGTGTTTTCCTTCTTTGCAATCATACCTGCGAGAGCACTGACACCTACACTGCGTGCGAGCAGCAGTTTATAGACGACTACCTCAAGGCCCAACCCATCAAGGCGGGGCTAGATGATTTCAAAAAGCTCTAGAGCATCACAAAACATCTTCACGTTGTGTGCATGTTAGTCTATAATGAAGCCAGGGATGGGATCATAACAAAAGTTTCATCGTGGACTTAGATTAAGGTCCTGAGCAATTTGTCAAATACCATATTCACCAAAAGCACCATTCAGCGCAGCTTCATGACATTCTCACCTGTGAAATTTGATCGGGCAAACACCTTGGAACTATTTCACCTGAGACAACCAGGTGGCGCATGTTTCCTTTGTATTTCTAAGGTGCGGTGCCTGCAGGTAGTTCTGTATCATTTGTCACTTTGAGGCAGCGCAGTAATCACAAAGCATCCGTTTGTACACGGATTGAAATGCTTTATACTCTCACTGTAGTATAAAAAATACTGCTCTACACTACTTTACACTTGAGTATTGAAACTCCAGTATGTGAGAAGATATGCTCCATGTGGCACAAGGATAGAGACGCTCCATGCGCTCAAGATCACTCACAACTAAACACTCTGCTTAGGTGTGAACTTGAGATGTTCATGCCAACTTATCAGCCCACGTAGAAACCATTGTTATTGTGTTTCTCTCTCTTAAAACAAATAGTGGCCCTGATCCTTCCTGTTGCTTAGTGCCAGGATAGTTGATCCACCTAACAAATAACTTATTTTGATTTATTTCCTCTCTCAATGAGCTGTCTATAGACTTCTGAACAGGGGATGTTATTTGTGATGTGCTTCCAGCAGTGCAATGATGAAAACGAGGCCAACGGGTGAACAGATTCCTTGGAGATATTTCTAAACTCCATATTATTCCTTTAATTGCTAAATGTCAGTGGTTCTTTGTCGTTCTATAGGCCGGATCTCCTCACACCCATTCCTTCAAGTTTACATCACTGTCACGTTGAACTCAACAACCCATCTTTGTGTAATTGGTAGTCTTAGGTCCTGTAAATGATCAAACACCACCTGGAAAACAATGTTAACATTACAGTATGCCCACTGATATGTTGTCTCTGCGCCAAGTGGTTTAAGTTTTCTTTATGCAAACTGTGCTTTTCAAGCTGTTTTGCACAGGTTACACGTGTCTGTGCCGGTGTGAGTGTTAATAATCTGTTTGTGCTGAGAGTGACAGTCAGTGAAGTCACTGTTTGTTTGAGAGGTGGCAGGTCAACGAATGATACTAGTAAACTAACTACACAGTGACAGCAGCTTCAAATACCACACATTCATTCTCTTCACTGCATGTAGCAGCTTGTGAGGCCATCTTGTGTCTCTGTGTGCTCTTGTATACATCAGCATCTAAGTAATAACAGTTTATCTGCAATAGCCTTGCGTACCGTACCTGTATAATTATACAGCCATCTATTAGCTGGTGGATGGCCTACCAACAAAATATGTTGTCATTAAATAATTTTTTTTTTATAACTGTCTAAAGCAAAGAACATGGAATTTGTTTGTTTAACCTATTCGACTGACAAATATAGACGGCAAAACTGAAAGTTCACATATATTAACTATTACAATAGAATCAAGTTACTCACGCAGAGTTTATATATGTGTCTGCATAGACAGTTTCCTGTCAGTAACATATTACCACTGCTCCTATTGTCTCACCCTTGTTCTCTGACTCACTGTCAACATCAATGCTGTGAGATTTATGAGCACTGTAGATTACAGTATAGTGTGGTGCCTTTCTGCAGACATTAGATCAGATAAGGCCATCGAGTTGTCATTAACTCGGATTTTAAAACACAGAGGTAAACCACAAAAATGGAAAACCAAGAGCGGTAGAAAGAAGATTGGTCTTTGAATAGTAAGTGCACTCACCATGAAAGCTCCGTATTTCTTGACACATTGGAAATGATTTAGAGAATTTGCATGCACATGCCTATTTGGGTACAGTATTCTGTCCCTGTAGATATGACTCAGGCTTTGAGGTATCAGTTGTTGACTTGTTGGGATGCAGAACACTGTGAAAGACAGACTTCAGTGACTAACACCCTGGCTGTTGTTAATACAGTTCAGTGATTTGTTGGCAATTTATGTAAACATTTGAGAATAACAAACTCATGGCAGTACAATAGATTATAGTTACGTAGGTACAGTAGTTGCATGAGAGATCACTTTCAGTTAGGCCTGTGTAGTACATAATACATTGGAGCTCTGCAGTTGCCCAAAATCAGTTCTGTCTCCACTTGATACTCTGTACACTCCAGTTATTAAACAATACTTTGGTACATAACTGAGACAGAGGCACAAGCCCATCATTTCCAATAGGTTCCCTATGTCTTGTTGCTTGCAAAGGAAAATAGTTTTCCGGTCACTTGTTGTACGGCATGAGGAAGAAGAAATACAGGTGTAAAGGCCAAAGCTGTGGCAATTTACTACATAGGGAAAAACCACATGCGTAAAATCTGATGTTTTGAAGATGATTATGCTGCTGAGAGCCTAAAGGTCACCGAGTTGCTTCAGAGTCAGGGCTGTATTCAAAGGTTCAAAATAGAAAAAAGAATTCCTTCATGCTATTTATGACAACCTAGTGTTTATTATCATTGTACAATACATCACAGCTCAAAATATTTCATCAGCCAATAATTATAGTATTCTGACAGGTGTGTTTTGAAACCACGTTACCAGTGTCTCAGCATTTAACTGGAACATTATGGTTTTGCACAAACATGTGTGTGTCCTTAGTCATCATCAAACAGCTTAGAGTGGAGTCTGTTTCTTTATGTATGTTTGGTCCCGCCTTCTGAACACACACACACGCACACACACACACACACACTCACACACACACACAAATGTTCTGTCTCTTCAGCTGTAACTGCCTAATAATTTATGAGCATTTTTGCTTGTGTGAATTTTTGCGAGTTTGGTCGTTTTGTTGACACTTTAAAATGCTTAACTCTAAGTGCGCTGTGAGACACAAATTTAAAGATGACAGTAAACAAAGTTCAAGTTCTTTCATGTTTCCTGACAGGAAAAGTAGCAATGAAAGATGGAATGAAAGCAGGCCCCTGCCTGTTGCTGGTTTGGTAAGTTTCTATTTTGATCTTGTCACTTCAGAGGTAAAACAAATGAGCTGCCAAACAAATGGGAGGGAAAAAAATGTATTGAAGAAGGAATAAAAAAATTCAACCAAGAGAGTTTATCCACAAGTTTGATTGCACTGCACCAACATCAGACACCAGAATTATATTATCAGAGATTCAAAAGAATAAAATATTTTTCTCTGGCTCAACAGTATCATATTTTCTGTCTTTATAAACCTCTCAGGATGTGTAATCAAAACTCTTTCTCACATAATATGCATATATTGTGTTTTAATTCAGCTAAACTTGTATTTTAACATTTTGACATTATCTATAGGTTATGCAAGCAGCTGTTAAATATTTATCATTCAGGTAACAATATTATTAACATGAAACCCATAAAAACTCAATTTTATTTGCTTTTATTGCCCAAATTTTTTGAACATGGGACCACAGTTTTCTAACTAAAAAAGAAACAATTTAAAGCTATAAACAAGCAAGGGCTTGCTCTTTCTTCTTGTGCATGTAACTTAAGTTTACATAGCAATGGGAGAATTCAGTCAAATTCACTCAAATGAAATACAAATGTTCTAAAATGAAGCTAAGGCCCTCCACAACCATAGGGAACAAGGCAAGTTCAGGTATGGATTTACAATATTGAGGTAAATGGGTGGGTCTGAGGCAGCGCCTTCTGTAAACTGAAAGATATTATACATTTATAAATGTGTTTACCCAAATTCAACTTCATTTCTTTGACATTAATCTGCTCCACACCCTGTGTTATTAAAGACATCAGTGGATCTTCTTGCTCATCTGTTTGTTCTGCCTTGTTTGCATGTTACTGGTCAGATGTTGATGCTGCCACGTCAGCAGTGGAACCAGCATGAAGCTAAACCGCTGTTAGTCTGAAGCAGCTGAACAATTAGCCTCTATTTCCCTCTCTGATCATGATGACTTCCACAAAGCTGGTTACATTCAAACTGACACACCAGCCACCCAGAGGAACAAATGTAAAACAGACAATGTAAACATTATGACATTCCTCATTATTGAAAACTAAAGGAACTAAAGGAGTTTTATTTCTTTAATCTCAGACCTCATTATTTCAATGTATGAAATTTAACCTCAACTGCCCATTTGTCTTTAATTAAGTCACACAACTTTATAATGTGTGACCACAGCATGATCACAGATGTTAATGTATTTCTAATGCCTGCATCTCTTGCATGACACACGGAATTTGTTTTTATGTATGTAAAAATATTTTATAACATATGTATAACATGTATGACAGTTTCTTTAACACTGGTGCGATTTTATTTCATGTTGCAAACAAGTTTGTATGCCAGTATGACTACTGTCCAGAAATCTACAGCCTTTATCTTCAAGAACAATAGTTGCATGAGGCCATGCTCTGCTGCCCTGTGCCTAAACATTTAAGGCCACTTTTATAAATCAGCATGTGGGATCTTGATGGGAGTTGTGATGTTATCAGTCTTTTAATCATGCTGTATTTTAAGTCTGCATTTCAGGTTTGGTACTCTGACAACTACAACTTTAGTAATGTTCAATATCATCAATAGTTTGTTGATTCAAAACCTTTTTTTATTTTGATATTTAAAAATCATATTAATGGGCAGAGAATCAAAACTCCTTTGGACAACATCAGTTACTTGCTATTAATTAAATGTACAAACTGATACTTCGCGTGTGTTAACCAGGTGAAAATGATTATTTACAGCAACCTGTTTAAAAAAAATAATAATAAAAAAAAAAAAATCTAAGAGCTGTTCACAGGGCTTAGCCTGCCCCAACCATGCTCAACTTGTTTTGCCTGCCCTGAGGCCTTGAGTCCTCATTTGTGTAGGCAGGAAAAAAAAACTCTGTGATGGGATCCCCTTCAGGTGAAGTATGCTTAGATAATATCTCCGTTACTACGTCTACAGGACATGTTTGGGTTATTTTCAAATGAGAGAAAAGAACACAGGAAAAAAAAAGGCTCACAGTGTAGACAACAAAGGGCCCTGCGTGCAAATGGGAGGAGGAACTCCCTTTAGGTGAGAGCCTGTAAAACGCTGGCTTTGCACGAAACCTACACAGGTTTACCAGCACACACCTTATTTACACCTACACAGATAGAAGTCAATCAGAGGGCAAATGCCATCCTGTCAAGAACATTTAATATACAGGATAATCATAATCTTTATCTGCTTGTTTATATTTAGTGTTTTGGTTCCATATTATGTATTTGTTGCTTTTGTTACTAGGGTTTTCTTCCCTAATATAATTGCCCAGTCGCTGTAAAATACCACAAGGCAAGGTAGCTTTAAAAAATATTTACTCTCATGTAGGCTATTTAACTATAGACCAGTAACCCCTTTTCAGTGTGTGATTGTGCTTGTTTACAACAGCAAGTCTGTGATCACAGCATAAGTTAGTAAACCTTATTCCCCAGTGACAAAACTACATTTTGGATGTAAATGAATATGGCTATTTCGATCTTTTGAGCTTAAAGTGAAATAAAGGCGTTGTGTGTTTTTCGTGTGGTCTCTGGCGTAGTCCATAAACAGATCTCCCAGGTGGTCTAAGTGTATGGATTTGTTTGTATCTGTTTTTTTGTGAGTGGTGGTTTAAGCATGTTAGAGTGCATGTGTGTGTGTTTGAGAGGAAAGAGAAAACCAGCACTCACGTGGAGGGCTGCCAAGCTCTTATGGATGGTGGCGCGCTCAGGAGAGCCAAATGCAATCTGACAGCTGAGTTTAATGATATTTATTTCCAAGACACACGCTTCCAGACCTGTTCTGGATTAATTTTCTTGGCTGGACCAGGGCACAGCACAATGCTTCAAGCCTGCTGTGAGTTTACCCATAATGTCTGTGAATGGGAAATGTTTACAGCATGTTTGATGAGTGTGTGTATTGAGTGCGTGTGTGCGAGTGTGCATTTGATATGCATGCTCCTCTTGCTGTCTCTATAAGAGTGTGGCTGCACATATGCCGACAGCTGTGATGGATTTTTTAAAGGCAGTTTGGATACACACAAACTCTCCTAAAGGTGAATTAGCCTGCTCCTACCTGCCATCCAAGATTAACGATCCCATCTGCAGTCCACACATCTTTGTTCTGTTGGCCCCACCGCAGAGCAAGATCAGATGTTCTGTGTTCTGCTCAATGTTCACACAGTCTTAGACTGTCTCTTTCAGGCACTGCAAGACCAGGCCTTACCTTAGATACTAAAACTGTATGGATGGCACTGTGATTTGTTTGTGACACCATTTTGTTCCAGGTTGAAATATTTCAACAACTAATGAAAGGGTTGCTGGCAATTTGCACAGGCTATCATTGTTCTCAGAGGATGAATCTACGGTGGCCGACAAGGGCAAACGCGCTGCAAAACAGAAACGCTGCAAAAGAGAAACGCTGCAAAACAGAAACGCTGCAAAAGAGAAACGCTGCAAAACAGAAACGCTGCAAAAGAGAAACGCTGCAAAAGAGAAACGCTGCAAAACAGAAACACTGCAAAAGAGAAACGCTGCAAAACAGAAACGCTGCAAAAGAGAAACGCTGCAAAACAGAAACGCTGCAAAAGAGAAACGCTGCAAAAGAGAAACGCTGCAAAAGAGAAACGCTGCAAAAGAGAAACGCTGCAAAACAGAAACACTGCAAAAGAGAAACGCTGCAAAACAGAAACGCTGCAAAAGAGAAACGCTGCAAAACAGAAACGCTGCAAAACAGAAACGCTGCAAAACAGAAACGCTGCAAAAGAGAGAACACAACGGAAGTGCGCCAGGCCGATAGGGGGATCCCGAACTGAGGGGTGCTATGAACAAAGAACTTTTCCAGAGGCGAGAGAGACACATGTAGTGACATAAGTCACGTCTCATTTTGGAGGCTGCGTAATGACGCAGCTTATAGTGTTGAATTGCAAAAGAATTGAATGAGCGACCTCTGATGATTATTCTCATGTGCTAATATGTGCTAACAATGTTCTGTTACATTTGTTTACTTGATCAAAATGTCATACAACATCGGGAGATGTGGCGGGGGGGGGTTGGGAGATTTCTCTTTTGCAGCGTTTCTCTTTTGCAGCGCGTTTGCCCTTGTCGGCCACCGTATAAATCCCAGTGAGTTTGCTGATCCCTTAACTTTTCCTTTCCTACCATGCATACGTTAATAATATTTTCATATTTGTAATGTATTACTGATTACTTTGCAGCTAAAAAGTGCATTGCCATAAAAAATAATTTGTGGTCACCGTAGCATTTATCATTAATGAATTGAATAAATGAATGAAATGAATTGTCTCTACAAATATTGGATGATTTGCTATTAAATTTAGCTCATGGACATCTGGTCATTCATGTTACTCTGAGGATATACGTTAATAGCTTCCCAGATCCATAACGTTTATATAGTGTTATCATCAGGTTAAAGGTTTTATGTGTCCAACACATTAATTTATGAATAATGTCTTTTAAGACTAGTATAATTCTCATCATTCTCTGCTGTAATGGTAATATTAAACTTCCTAATTTACCAACCATGGTATGCATTACCCAGGTAAAGCCTCGCAGTGTGGCTTTACCTAATGAACTATTGCAATATTGATTTTGCTGATAGAACATTTTAAGTGGAAAAATAAATGTGCCTTCTTAACTTGGTATTCATGTTGAGATTTGTGTACAAAGTATAATTGACACACCTTTCAAAGATAACCCATGTTATAAACCCATGTTTGTAAGCATAGGTTTTTAAATATGCTCACCAGTTACTGTACCTATCAGTGAATCAAATGCAATCATAGCTCATTTCATTGCATATAAAGCAATAATCTCTGGGGGTGTGGTTGTTTCTAAGCAATGTTATGGTGAAAGTGTGGCAAAGTGTCTTTGATATGGTTTTACCAGGTCAAGACTTATATTTATACAGTCCAATACATGATGCTTAGCACTGGTTGACCTGAATAGTTTCTAAGACATAGAATCAGTTGTCATATCTACAACATGAACTGCAATGTAGCTTTTAATAAACGAAACAGTCGTCATGTTAATTCACAGATGATAAGAAAACTCTCCCCATTTAACATTGCCTCGCAATTTAATTGTGTGGAATCTAAATTTACTGGGAAGCTGTGATTTAATGTAAGGACTCTACATAGGAAAGAAAGAGTCTGTTAAATAATAAATCTGAGTTGCATCTAAAAGCTGATTTTACACTAAAGTGTTGATGTCACATAACTATTTGCAAGACAGTAGTCATTCAAACATTAGCATGACAGGGAGAGTGAGGGAGAAAGAGAGGCAAACGAGAAGATGGAATTATGTTTTAGTTTCTTAGAGTTTCCATCAAGTGGAATTTGGGCAGTGTTTTTGTTGTTGTTCAGATTTCATTATAGTATTCATCAGCTTTTTAAAAACAACTGTCAGTAGAAGAACATCCCCACACCTTCTTCATCTTCTGGATAATCTTTGGAAAAATATGCTTGTCAAGCACGAACGTCATTGTAGATGTTATTTAAAAGAATGTCACTAGTCCAGATGTCTCACCCATTTTAAGCATTTCACCATTGTGTAATAGAATATAACAGACAAAAAGAGGCCACATAACTTGTATTAAGCAATATATTTTCAATTTCTCTGACGCAGTACCTTCTCAACCAATAGTAGCTTGATCCAAATACAAATGAATCAAACTACTTATTTTGGCAGGAAAGAGCATTTATTGATGGTTCCAACTCATGATTAAGTTAATCGTAAAATCTAAATTATTAAATGTAAATACCATTTCTACAGAAGTTAGTAATAATCTAAAAAACGTGTGGGTTTTCTAAAGAAGGACAGGATTTGTCCTTAAGAACTACATGCCCATTCACTGAGAAATGAATTTGTTTCACAGCTGCAGACATTTTCACTCTTCAACGAAGCAAGTATGTGTCTTGGTGTGTGGTATGTCTACAATGAAGAGAATGTAAACTGTGCCTGAAACGTGATCCTCTTTGCTTGTAATCTTCTCAGCTTTAGAGATCTGACAGAGATTAATGCGACGGACACATGTTTGAAGTCATCAGCAGTGATTGCTCACTTGGTTTTTAATTAATAACTACCACAATTTTTTATCCATGATAGTGTACCTGAGGCCATAACAATAGCTCATGTTTGTTTGTTTGTTTGTTTTTGGTTTTGTTTGTTAATTTTTTTCCCTGCAGCTCAATCTCTGTTAGCTAACTTGGGTCTAACTATTAGGTCATTTAGTCTGCAAAGCTTTCAAACACTCCTGCAAGGGCAAACTTGCACAATCATCCAATCAGCCCATGCCAGTAAAGTGCGTGAGAGATTCTGCTCCACCCCATTTCACAAATCATTCCTCATCTATCCGATCAGTAACATCAGATAAAGAAGCATAAATCAGCTGTCTATATAAACATTCCTGACTATGACTGGCAAACATGAGAGACTGAAAATGAGCCAAGTCTATGCATGATTCATGTGGGTAAGGTTCAAACCAGACAACAATTTAATTTACACCCAGGATTTGATGAATTTGTATCCAACCAGTGTAAACTGATAGTCAAGGCTCTTTGGAACTTGAATACTCACAGACAGAGCGAGAACATGCAAACTCCAGACAGAAAGGACCAGGTTCAAATGGGATTTCAACCGAGAACCTTCTTCTTGTGAGGCAACTTTAATAACCACTGTATCAAATGCACACCAGTGCTAACCCTTATTGTCCAGATGTGAAATGCCTAAATTTTACATTCTCAACAAATACCTAATCCCCAAGTGTTTAATTTGTGTAATATTCTAAAACTTCACTCAGCATTTACACTTTTTGTGGTGAAACATCTCGTGGGCATTTGAAATTGTGAAAATTGTCATCAAAATGGAATCTATCAATTTCAGTTTCAATGAAGGCTGACAAACTAATTTGACAGCTGGCAAGCTGTCTAAAGAGCACCAAACACTGAGGCAATCGGGAGATGAGGTCAAAAGTACAAGGCTAATTTATAATTTATTTTTATTTAACCTTGCCATGCTGGATTATAAAGTGTTCCACAGAAAGTTAGTTATGAGGCAGGTAACGATGACACATCCATTGGGTATGACAGAATACAGACAGAATACAGACAGAATACATTTGGTAGACAAATAAAAGGTTGGAAATTACTTACACAGGATGGCTGAGCCCAAAAAACAGTCAAACATACACAATGAGCTAACGCCAGACTAAACTCTTCTTTGGTGTAACAATAGAGTCTAGGGAAAGTACATCTGTTTTATATATTCAACTTTACACTATAAAAAGCTAATGTTTGGTAAAGTGTATAGCCTAAATATATTTTAAGTGTGTAATCTTCGGTGAGACTTGCAGCCCACTGCAGTGACTCACCAGCTGCTGTTGCTAAACAGAGAAGTTCAGTTTGCAGTTCACGCTGCAAGAGTGGGTATACCTTTCACAGGAAACTGGCAGTGGGACAAGTTGCGAAAGGATGTTTTTTTTTTGTTTTGTTTTTTTTAATACATTTGTCAGGTCTGAGGAGGGAAGATGGGTTATAACGAGGTCGATGGAGACCTTGGCTGATTTGTTATTTCTATTTCAGTCTCATTGTAGAATAGGGATGTTCATCCTTTGGGGTTCTGTGGTCTGTCTCTTACCTTTGACCTAGACTGTGACATCAGAAAAAAAGGAAGAATTAAATTCCTACCTTCATGCCACATGATCTAATTGTAATATATTTGCATTTTTATCTTTGCCCAAAATTTGCAAAAATGTTTATAATAATGGGGGTGCATGAATGGTATTCACCTCTAAAAGTACTCGTGTTCGCCTTTCTTTAACACATAAATTTTGTATGTTTATCTGTGTCACCATATTTGTCAGTACATTACCTACTTCACTGGACTTCAGTGTATTATGCACATGTCACTCAATATGAGATGCATGGCACCTAATGAAGACCTGGGAATGCCATCAAGAAGCATGAACTTAGCTCATAAACACAATGGGGGGCCAGAGTCAAAGAGTCAGGCACGATGAAAGCGTTTCCCGTCCATTGACCTCTTGTCATTCCAAGCCTGCCGTGTTATGTAGCAAGATCAACACAAAGGCTTTGTAATCTGATCTTCATTCAGCATCAAACAACCACTACCAACAAAACAACAAACGACGAGGAAACAGGGCACAAAAATAGTTGGGAAAAGGGCCATAACACAATGCCATTGAAACTGTAGATAGAGGTACTGGAGACTGCCGTTTTGTCTGCTTTTCAAGGTTGAACGCGCCTTTTTATTTATATTGATATATATATAATTGTTATATTTATTTATATATTCATTTTTATTTTATAGAATATTGAATTAATTGTATATAATATCCACATGTAGGTTTCTATCAAGTTGAGCAGCAAATGAACATAACCATCATACTACATGAAATGGGAGGCATTTCATGTGGGGCAAAAAAAACAAAAAAAAAAACAATAATTAAAACTTCAAATGTTCTCAACACTACATAAATGTTGACCTCTCAAACACTCCAGGGAAACAACAGAGTCTCTCAAGTTACAATACAAGAGTGCCAGAAGGCTTTTGGAATAGCTGAAATTCCTCACAGCACAGGTGCAAAGTGTGTAACGATAGCTCTAGTAATGAAAACCTTCAGGCTCTTGAGGATTTCTTTCTTTATAAATCCTGTAAAAATGTAAACCGTAATAAAAGTATGTCATTATGTCAGTTATGTTTGGTGTTTAGCAGTTTGGCATTGAAGACTAAATTCAGTGGGCACATGATAAGTCCAGAGTAAATCACATCTCTTCTCCTGATGAAATATCACAGTGCAAAAAACCAGCAAGCACTCCCTGCGTAGGTGGTTGTGATGTCCATTCAGAAAACCATAAATAAAGCATGACTCATCATGACACATAAGGTCAACTTTACAAAAACATTTTCTAAATCCTCAGTGGCTTACTTTAGTAAGCAAACCATTCAGATATAATAGGGAAGGGTGGTGTTTTGAGACATGAAGAAGAGATGAACAGAACAATAAAAGCAGAATAATAAGAGTACTGAAAACATGCAGTGTTGAATACGAGTTGTTTTTAGCAGCTGCATATCACATAACAACAGGTAGTATTGTCTGCCCTTAAACATTACTGTTTGTGTCTTCACACAATACAGCATTGTACCAGTATTCCAAGAAAAACCGGCAAGTAATATTTTAACTGATTTGCTGAGGGTAGCATCACTTTCTTTATTTAGGACAGGTGCTGTTGTCCTGACAGAGTTCATTGTAATGATGGTGTTGTGTTTTGATAAATATGTTTATCAATAACTGGCATTTTATGCTTCTGAGATTTGCACAAGGTGAGTGTAGATTTTGCATAGTAGGGAAAGGAAAGTGTTTTTAGCAGAGCAGGTCAGATTTTTTTTTTTTTCTTCCCCTAAAGATTATGCTTGTAATTGTGAAGCATTGCTGTCTGTGTAATAACGGCTTATTGGAAACTTTGATCCCTGCTGTGCTTAAGCAATGAATGATGTTTTATGACTGTTTATACCCAGGGCTGAATATATACACAGTTAAACACACGCTGCTAAGCAACCATTTTTAGCTGAATTGAAGACATTGAGTTAACGGTAGTTATGAACACCTTCTCATTATGATTTTGGCAAAGGTTTGTCAGTGTCACACACCCTTTTAGCATGTAAGACTATATTTGGTGTGTCATTTTTAGATATCTTCATGTACACACTTGAAAAAGTGAAAAATTAAATTAAATATTTTGGAGAAATTTAAATATATCTGTGCCTGTCAGTCAGGAAAATTAAACCTGTCTGGCACCAGAACACAAACATGGTTTCAGTTGTGACAGGAAAATATTTCTACAATAAAAGCAGCATGACTTGAATGAAAGCTGTCAGTTGGGGTGAGGCCCATATCTAAACAATCTGAGGACAAGCAGTGAGGCACACATATACAAACAGCACTGAAATTCCCCAGTGTTATTCTTCTGGGGATTTTAAAGCTTACTTAATAAGCTAACTGATGAGTAAGACACACAGTATTGACACAAACATTGGCTATAGTAAACAGTAATGACTAATGTCTCTATGGAAGGGAACTCTGTGTTTTGGGCTCGGTGTTGACATGGGTGACTCCCATTTGGCACGCGATGTGGGCTTAAGGACATAAACAAACCTGTGTCTGGCTCTGCCCGAGGCTCACATGTCAAACTTACCTGATACAGGAATGTCCTGCCAGGTACAGATAGAGATTGGTTCCTACTGTGTTGCCCCTGCCTAGTAGTCACTGAAAATCAAAATGGAAAGAAGTAGTTAATTTTTTGTCAACCACTCCTCCAATCTAGACAACCATATTCTGGAGGTCATTTGCTCCTACTGTCTGACACAACCAAGAAGTGCATTTCATAAATTAGCGCCCCTATCAACAGCAGGCATACCAAACTTTGGCATCATAGTTACAATGAAAAAACACATGTTATGAAATGGTCACAAATTTGTGCATTCAGACACAAATGCAACTAAATTAAGATTATGGAAAGATTGCGGTAACAAAATTAGTAGCTGGCTGGTGAATTGTGTGTAGATCATAATGGAGCATTTAGCAGATATTCTCCTCAGGAGTTGGTGGAGACTAAAACTGGGGCTAAGTGGTTCCAAGTGGCCAAGCAAACAAAGATCAAAAATGACAGTAAAAAATGTAATACATAGTAAATACTGTTAAAATCCCATAAATGATTTATACATTAAATCAAATCCATGGAATAAAGGGGTTTACAGGTTTTCCTACTGTACATGAAGAGGGTGAAGACAGTGAACGCACCTATCTCATCCCACTGATGACAATTACTGTGAGTTTTCTCAGAACACGATAGATAAGGTGACAGGTTAATGATATTTGATATGTGATTGTTTTTTTCCTCTCTTTTTTTATGGGCCTTGGTTAAACTTTAAGTGTATTCATTTGATAATCTCAAGTAATCAAGGTGCCATTTTACTCTTTGGAACAATGAATGTTGAAACAATATCCTCTTTACAGCCCATATGATGGAATTTTAATAGGGAATATGTCCTGGTTGTCTTTTGTTACCATGCGTCGCCCATTAGTGTAATGGACACTGATGTACCATGAGATTAAAGAGCACATATATATTGTTGCTACAAGAAAAATGTATATACACAATTGTATAATTAAGGAATGTACAGTATTTGAGTTGCAGCTGCAGTACTGCCAGTTCATTGTAATTTCCCTGTGATCTTTTGCGTCATGCTATAAATGTGGTTCTTGACCTTATTTAGATAAGCACATACAATATGCTACAAGTTATCAGATAAAGTGCGATCAGCTCTCTGACTCAGTAGTGTAGCTAATACCTGTTTTTTTTTTTAAGGCTTCATGTTATATTAGAATAGCTAATAGCTGATTTAGTATGCCATGTTGTGACATAAAAAACAAGACATTCGTCCCTTACAATATCAAAAAGGTGCATGTCAGTACAGTAATTTATGACATGATTAGGGCTTATGCATTAACAGATAAAGTCACAAGAAATAATATAGCAATAAATTTGTGTGTGTGTGTGTGTGTGTGTGTATGTGTATGTGTATGTGGGTTAAAGCGGGAGTGAGGGGCTTTTTGTTTTCACAGCTGAGAGCAGCAGAGAGGCCTTTCCACACCTCTTGACAGCTGTGCTCTGCTCAGGCATGTTATACAGGCTCAGTAGTGAGCAGTGGTCTCCACCTCTGTCTATAGGGCCCTCTAGAGTTGAAGTTACAAATACAGAGTGCCACTTTAAGATGAAGAATTTACCGTCAACACCAAAAGTCCTTCAGATATGAAAGTAAATTACAGTAACTTGGTTTGTTGTTATAATTATATCAAGGTCTTCAGTACAAACTGAAGCTCCTATCTGTTACACAGTGGATTTGATATTGTGAATATTAGGATCCATGGTACATGGCTCGACCCAAGGCTCCTCCGTTGTCCTTATATGTCTGCATTAGCTACATGATAATGATTAATAACCTGCAATTAGTCATTCTGCTGAGCAAGCTTTTGTTTATTTTATCAAGTTAGGAAAAGCAGCGTAGGGAGAATAAAGATAAAGGGAGAGAAAGCTAAGCACAGAGAAAATATAGTTTTGTGTTTGAAGTGAAATTAAATTTGATTGCCCTAGCTTCTATTTAGAATTCGGGTGTGTGATATTTACACATTTACAGTACCTCTTATAATCTTGATAATCCCTTAGTCAACTAAGAGCAATTATTGACCAATTAATAGTATATTTATCTTTGAAGGTGTAGTTTTGGCAAGACTTAAGTATTTTTTTATTTTGTTAAACAAGTATAAATTCCTTGTATGTTTATAAGGAAGTCATGGACAGTAACATGACATTAGATGAAAACATACAGAAGGAATTTGACCATTAAACCTACTTAGGTTTGCACTCCATATGGTTTATTATTGTCAGTGAGTCATTTTGAGAAATTGCTTTAAAAATATACTTTTTCAGAAACACATTTTTGTGTCATAATGTGTGCACTGAGTGATAAAGGAAAGTAGAATATTACTTCAAAATATTACCCATGAACTGAATAATTTGGCCATATTTCAAAGTATTTATGTTTTTAAACACTCTTCTTTAGAGCATATACCCTTCAACAAATACAAACAACTGAGGTCTCTGGTATTTCCATCTCAGTCCCACACATAGGGAGGTAAATTGAATTTTATATTGTTCACAACACTGTAACACATTAAAATACTTCTATGAGTAGCAAGTTTCAGTCTTGAAGTTTACATAGAGATTTCAGCTATCAGCAGCTCTAAATATGCCTTAGGGAAATTTTGTGGTGACAAGGCTGGAGAAAATATGGCAAGAGAATCTGAATAACCAGTGTTCAATGTTTGAAGACAGTAATTGGAAAAAAGAAATTTGCAAGGTCATGGTTAGTTCAGGACTAGGTCACAGCAAATGCATGCACACTGCCACCATCACCACCATTACCCTATTCCTACCACCATGGAACATTAAGTGGGTGGGTAGGATGTACAGAGGCCAACCTATTTAAATCAACAGCTTGAATGATAGCATTCATATGTTCCTTTAGTTTCATTTGTTTGTATTGGTAGGATAAACATCTCGTGTTTTGTGAACAATGTTTAAACTCGTGCCTACTCAGAATAAAACCACTACAGTGCCTCCTTCTTCGTATGTGTTTCAATAAACTATTGATATCATTATACTTTATGCCAGGGGTGGGCGACCCATGTTCCTCAAGGGTCACTGCCCTGCTTGTTTTCCAACTATCCCTGCCATACCTGTGGCTGATTACCTCAATCAGTTGTATTCAGTCAATCTGGAAGATACCATCTCAGATGAGGGTGGAGTAGGGACAGACAATGTGAATTAGAATCTTCCAGCATCTCATTGAGTGACCACACCTGATCCATATAATCAGCAGTGGGTAGGGCAGTGACTGTTGGAAAACAAGCAGGGCAGTGGCCTTCAAGCAACATGGGTTGCCCGCCCCTGCTTTATGCCAAATGCCATTTAAAATGGTCATAGGAGTGTGTTCAACCATGCCCCCTGCTGGACACAAAAGGTAGGATGGTTAAGTGAGACAGACTTTTTATGTGCAAATGGACTTTAAAATCTTTGAAATACTTCTGCCGAGTTGTCCCTCAAACCAAATTAGCCAGTGATTAAACAGTTATGGCATGTTCTATGCCAAAATGCACATCCTTTGACTTGCACAAATAGGCTATTTGTTATTTGTGAATTTGTTCAGTGTTTATTGTAATGTTACACTTATTAGTGAAATCACTTTTCCTTTGCTTTTCCCAAAATACCAAACCAGTAAATTTGTGTATTGGTGAGGAGTTCTGATATATGATGCCTAAAAGAAAAACAAAGAAAGATTGTATTTTGAGGGTATATGTCTGGTCTCTAGATGAACTACAATAAGTTAGCACTGATACACAACTAATTTAATTATTACATTTTTATACTACACAAAATTGTTACTCAGCTGTTCAGTTGTGTAAATAATATACAGTGTATAACACAATTATTATTATTATTATTATTATTTTTTGTAATATTTTAAAAGTATCAGTATACTAACAATTGAAAGGATTGAAAATAATTAATTGGAGTCTGTACAGTGGCTGCCATGGACTTTGTCTTTTAAAACATTTCTGTTTATCTGGCCCTCTATGCTTGAGCAAATTACAGTATAGCCTGCATTAATTTGAATGAATGACCTGAATTAATTTTCTCTTTTAAAAATAGATTTACAATTGGGCCCACAACAACAAAATTTGTGTAAATTAATTTGGATAATGTGGGAGCCTTTGGCAAAGTCTTGTTATTTTTAACAAAATCAGAACAAAAAAAGACATAAAATAGAGTTTAAAACTATTTTTCTTTGTTTTAAAATCCTTTCATTATTTTCTTAAGATGAAGGGAGGAAACATGCTACAATCTACGTATCATATGTCCTCTATCTGCCAAGACAACTTAAGAAATATAATTGCTTCCAACAAAAAATAATTAAAATAGCCTTTTCAGTAGTACTGGCATGTTGTAGTCTCAAATTGTTATTGCTTTCTAATTTAAAAACAAATAATTAATAAATTCACTATAAATAAAGAAATAGAAAAAACAGACTAATATCACACTAAGTGGAATTACATTTACTGTATTATTGCCTTTTATGGTCACAACACAAGAGCACAGCAATAGTTTTAATATCCCCAAAATTTTGCTTTAAGTTCCCATGTCTAGACAACATATTGCATATAAGAGCAAAGCACTCTGCTATGAGACAAGATCAAAACTTAAACTAGATCAACTCAAACACAAATTTAGCAGACAAGAGCTTCATTTACACTATACTGGCAGACCAACTTGTCACTAATCTTTATTATCACATGGCAAATGGATATTTTCTAGACAAACACACCTTGATGTTGTTCCCACTGATATCCACCAGTCCATTTAATCCAGTACCGGGGTGTTTCCCTTGTGTACCAGTCTGCAGCATGTTGTTCTAACCGAGGTTGTTAAAACCACCAGGCTGCTGTTAAAAATACGTTCCCTAAAGGGCTTGCAGAGGTCTTAACATTTAAGCGGGACAGAAAGCTTTAAGTCACATTTAATGGAAGGTCAATATTAGTGTAAAACTTTCAGTGTGTCCTTTTCATTTTTACACCTCAAAGAATACAACTGCAGCAGTGCATTTAAGAATTAATGCTGCCTTGTAGTGTTTTCTTATATTCTGATACCAGTCCGGCTGTCTGTGCCCTGAATTGTGGAACATGATGTTGTAGGTAATAGGCTTGAAAGACTGTATGTCTCAGACTTTGTTCCATGACTCACAAAAACACACAGACCTTTGTTTTACTTCATGCATTCAGAAATGATACAGGCTTCTGAGTCTTCATTCTCTCCATGTCCACCGTCTAATGTCTCCTTCCATTTCAGCTTTTAAGCTACAGCAGTGTGAATTAATGCAATAGGATGAAATATAAAACTTAACTGAAGGATAATTCTCACACATTCTTTGGTACCCGTTGGTTGAACCCTTGATGATCCTATTACATTTTCTCAGTCACCACCAAGATCAGTGTTTACAATAAAATATCCCACCACCTAAAACGTGGATTAGCACATATTCTTGTCCAGACATTTGTGGTACCCAGACAACGAATCCTAAACGATGCCCCATAACTTTTGTTTTAGCTCCACAATAAGTTTACAGGAGGCTACATCTCTTTGCATGAAATTTTGTAAAGAAATTGATCCTATACCTAATTAAAGGATCAGTTTCTCCAGTACTTTTATTTGTGATCAAATACATGCAAAACTAATGACACTTTTAACAGCTTCAACTGTAGGCTACTTTGTTTTTAGCACTAATGAGCTAATCTTAGCATGTTTAGACCCTAATGAAGGGGTTAAAATGGTCTTGACATTGGCACATTTGCATTATTACTGTGTGCATGTTAGCTCAAAGTCACAGTCATTAGCTTTGCTGTGACTCAGTCGTGTTCTAACTCAGCTTACTGTACATAAAATGAGACAAAGCCACAACATGATATGTCAGTGAAATAGGCCACATTGTATGCGAGCTTCCAGGAAAAGACAAAAACACTGTCTCTAGCAAATTTTCCTGGATCTGTTACTCTCACGAGAAGTTGGTCAAAGTTTTGCTTGAGTGACGGGTGGTAGTTTTAGAAATGCTCGCAGAAAGAGAAGCCAGCGTCTGTCTGTTTACACTGAGGTTCTGCAGCTCAGAGTCGAGGCAAAAGAGGATCTGCTGAGCCCTGTGTTTATACTGCATGTTTCCTGTGTGGCTGTTTGGGAGCCTGTGAGGGAAGAGACACTGTAGTCAGAGACCAGTCAAACATAAACACTGAACAATGGATGATAGACAGAGGAAGATTTGCTCCAAAGACACATTTTTGGGGTATAGTTGTTGGTACCATCCAAGGACAACTGAAATTCAAAAGAACATTGTTTCACAGTTATCTATGGTGAGGACAAATCATTACCTCAGACCTTTCCCTCAGGCTTTATCTAAATTGGCACTGCCCTTTCCGAGTGAATTATAGTCATTAGGACATCTGGTGATATCTGTTATAGCCATATCTGGAGTGAAAGTGATTTTCATGACAGCTCTTTGACTCTCTGGGGTGATTAAGTAAAGCTGTGTGTTTATGTTGACTAATAGGCCCTATGATGTTTACAGAGTGGCCACAGCTGAGGCACTGACCAAGAGACATAGTGAGTGACAGGCAAGTCTATTAGACTCTGATAGAGCCTCTAACAGGTGAACCTTGCTAACTATCAAAGCGCTATCTCTCCTTAGAGAAAACTTATCTTTCTTGTGACAACATAGACCCCAGCTCCTGGGTGGTCTCAGGGGTTAACTGCATAATAACGGTGCCTTGCTGTTCCAAGAAGACGTGAAATACAGTGAGAATGCCTCATTTCATCGAGATAGGAATTGCCTGATAACCTCGATGGGACTGATAAGGCAAGCTGGTGTAAGGCCTGGATTGTCAAAATGAAGTAAATGAAATGTTTCAGAGACAGAGATATGTGAACCAAGAAATCTTACGTGCTACCAAGCTTATAGTGATTTCATAGGTATAAGCATCAAATCCCATATATTCGTTCCATGCCCATATATGAATTTTGTGGAAGTTTCTGTGAAGTACATCCTAAAGTGGTAATGAGGTGGAGCACAGAGGAGCTGAAGGGGAATGTGCAAAAAGAGCCTGGACGGGTGCTGAATGCTGTACTCTGTACTGTGTCTGCACAGCCACTGTCCCATGTCCTCGACCCAGATCTGGACCTAGACCTGGACTCTTTTCAGGAGTGGTCAATAGAGAAAGGGGCGTGGTCTCCTCTTGTCTACCCCATTTCCTGCCTTCCACACCAACTCTAATTGAAAATTTGGGTGGCCCTGTTTATTTACATGGTTGAAATGTGGCGAGGTTGTATTTATATTTTCATGGCGCGTTCTCAGCAGTGCTGCATTACATAGCCTTCCCCTGAGATTGCTGTGGGAGATGGACAGAAGCGCATACTTGTGTGTGTGTGTGTGTGTGTGTGTGTGTGTCCAAGGGAAGAGTGAGGGAGGTTTTTTGAGGTCTGATCTTCTTCAATGTTAATCTGCACTTGATTATTTTATGGCAAAACCCTTTAAATCATGTGTGTCACCTTTACTATTTCAATCCCTTGTACTGTTTGCAGAAAATTACAAAAAGTAAGATAAAACAAAACCTCTGTACGGCAGATTTGAACCGATTTGATTTTGTCATATTTGTCATAATATTCACAAAGCAGAAAAAAAATGAGATAAAAAACACACCATAGAACCCAGATTAATCTGACATGGAACTGGTATTTCAGTGGCAAAAAATCATCTAAATGCCAAACAGACCTGTGTTCTTAGCACATTACTCTTCATGGTATTGAATCAGCAAACCAAAACTTTTATACATGTCTTAAATGTAAAGGAAGAGCATAAATGGAAAATAAAATCTGGCCATCACCTGGAATACAAGGATGTTTGTCACTTTTACAAGCAATAGGTGTAGTGACACACATGTTCTTAAGGTTGAGGAGGAAAGGGATTATAAAACAAGGCACTCAGTAGGTGATATTAAGGAATGTGTCTATTTCTAATCCAGCACCATTGGAAAAGCAGTAAAAAAGTTACTCTCTACAAGGGTTTGTATAAAAAATCATACACAAGCCCAAGAACCTTTTTAACTTAAAGGTCTCTCAGGTCCCATAAGTATACTTGGATAAAAATTATCCTTAGATGAGCCATGTCATGGTGGTGACAGTGTATGTTTATGTTTCAGACTAGGGCTGCTGAGTGGCGGAAGGCAGAGCTTTCTAGTCAAGCCGTGGCTGCACAGGGCCTGGACCTGAGTCTGGATAAACTAAACAATTGAGCACACACATACAGGACTCTCCTATCCTTCTCCCTGCCCGTCAGCTGCGGACCACACACCCAGACCACACAGAGTCTGAGAACAGCCTAAGTCACTCTCACGCAACACAGCCAACAAGCTGTCACTCTGACCACCTCCGTCTCTCTGTCAGCACTGTTTCTATATGTCACTTCAGACACAAGACAAACTGTCAGTGTTTTGGAAAGATGGAAATGAAGAAAGTGGAACCCCAAACTCTTGCTTTTGATAGGAAATGGTGTGAAGGGAAATCAGAAAGGTCCTATTTAATAATGTTAATGAATCCAAATGAACAGAAAAAAAAATTAAACTGTGTGTGTGTGTGTGTGTGTGTGTGTGTGTGTGTGTGTGTGTGTGTGTGTGTGTGTGTGTGTGTGTGTGTGTGCGTGCGTGTGTGTGTGCGCGGTTGTGTGTCTGACTCATACAGACAGCAGCTGAACAATAATACATCACTCCCTACTGGTCATTTATTTTACTGCAACTACCTCCATGGCACTTGATTGGTAGATGGTAATTTTGTTCTGTGTGTATTCTGTATCTCTGGAGGAAAACTAGATTATGGTAAAAAGCATTTCCTACTTTATTTATTTTAGTACATAACATCCTTTATTTTCTCTACAAGTTGCCAGGCAACTAAACTAAACAGGCAGCCCAGCCCTTGTGCCAGTTCCAGGTTGTCTGTTTCCACCCATGTCCAAAGTCATCTAATTGTTTGCCATTAGGTTGCTGCTCCTTATCCAACAACCGTTATTGTTTTCCTGCCATCAGATTGTAATGGGTCAGGTACATTGTTATCTGAAGTGTCTCAGATAACACACATCTGAAAACAATTCAAGCTGATTAATTGTGATGATAAAAATTATTCATTTTTCATGACTCATGTAGGTCATCTTCTGAGAATTTGTTTAATGGGTTTCTTCTGAGAATTTGTTTAATGGGTTATTATAATCATAATATAATAACTATATTATTGATAATACATGTATACACTCAACACAGGTTGATATTATCATCCTGTGTTCTGCCATTACACAAGTCTTGACACAATAATCTGTCAAGAACTGTATTTGGTCCCATTATCTACTGCTTCAAGCACAGCAATCAACAGTGGGCCCATGAGTGATGACTGGTGGATTTGTTGTGTCAGTTTGAGGGGTCAGAACTCATAAAAAGGGAAATGAGGTCAACACCTTCCTGACCACAGGGTCAACAAGCAGGATGAGTCCAGGTCGAGAAGGGTTAAACAGGACTGTCATCAAATCCTGGATGGGGGTAAAAGACAATACTGGGATAATTGGTCCTGAGTCGTGTTGAATTCCCACACTTCAGGGAAAAGGAAAGGTATTCATTAGAATTTTCTACTTTTTTCATATTTATAGTGTGCAGATAAAGCTTATCCTAGATATTTGGGGTTTTTCAGTATAAACCTTCATGTCAGCAGGGGTAGTATTTTTTTTTTTTTTTTTTTTTTTCCAGTTTTACTGTTCACCCATGGATTCTCTTTTATGTCTGACAACATCTGGCAGTTCCAGCTGCATATAAAGTATCCTTATGCCTGTTTTTTGCCAAGTGCTTTAAAGCTAGTATGACCACCCACAGGACTGTGCAACAGCAAGAACCGTGTATGACAAGTCAGCGCAATCATCAATATTTTATTATCTAGAGATTTACTAGCTTTACCTTAGATCTGACTTTAACCCTAAATATAGGGAAGAAGCATAGTGACCACTTTCACAATATACTAGTGGCTCCCAACATTTTAGTATTATGACCCTTCAAATAATTAAAAATTTAAATATCACTACCCCACATAAAGAGGTAACTATGAGCTCTGTCAAGCAAAATGTGATTTTTATTGTACCTTCTCTATTTGTTCAATTTAAATACATTTTACAGTGCATTTCTTTATTATTCATTAAGTATTTGTCACAGTTTCATATTGTTTCTTGTTTTGGACTCTCACTTGGTACACTTTCTGTTTCACCCTTGCTTCTGACAATCTTTGTTAGGTTCACCTACAGTAAGTCTAGTTAGTTTGTTAGTTTAAGCCCAGCCCATGTCTTTGTTTCAGTTTCCCACTCTTGGACTGTTTAACATGTAGTAATTTGCCACTTAGTATTTAAGCCATTTTCTCTTGTTGGCTACTTTACTGTTTATCCTTACTTGTCACTTGTGTTCCTGATTTTTCTTGTTATTTGTGTTTTCTGACTGTTTTAGTTGAAAAGTCATTTAAAATTGCCTGTTTGTCTCTGTGTGACGTCTCCTTACCATCCCTCTGATTTATATTGTGATTTAACTGAAAGGTCTTGACTAACTGGTTTGGACGGCCACCACACCATAGTACAACTAACCAGCAGATGTCAGCAAAACATTAAGGTTTTGTCATGAGACAACCTGATTTTTTTCTTCTTTAGAACCTTCATATATTATAATTAGACCTGCTACCAATCCTTCATAAGTCATAATTGTCCTGTTTTAATAAAAGAAAAAAAAAATGCTCCTGTAGGCTTTGTAATAAATACAAGATGCAATTTGCCCTTTGTTTTTTATGCATAATATATACAGACAAAAATACTTTCAAAACATTAATGAAAACCAGTTCTGAGGAGCTAAAAGGTCAGAGGGATAAAGGCAGGTTCTGTCTTGTTAACCCATATGGAGCTGTGGCTCCGTATAATCAGAAAAATCCAAATGCAACAGTAAATTCAGGACCACCAGCTCCCTGTGCATCTGGTGAAAGCACCACTCAGGGTTGTGGTGGGGAGAAGACAACAGGCCGCTGGTTAATGTTATAAAGCTTTGATTTATCTGGTTTCAACAGAAATTCTAATACACTACTAAATTACTGTCTAAAGTCTGTGATTTAGACCAACAGAGTTTTATGAAAGAAGGGCAGTCAGATAGATACAGTCACAAATAGATATGTAGGCTATAGATTAATATATTTACATGACAGATACAATGTTCCAGTCATTTCTGTTACTTATTTTTTGAGATGTAAAAATCGTCATGTTGTATATATGTGTCTATCACTAGCAGCCCATTCAGTCAAATTTATACTGATTCATAACAAAGCCAGCCTATCACTTTCTTTTTGAGAAAGCTTATATGCTGTTGACAGTTTCATTTCTATTTAAAAACTTTTTTTATTGGTGGCGTTAGCTGACTCTCTCCTCCAAAACTTCAAGTGAAGGGCTCAGGCGATGTCACTTGGAGTAACGGCTCATATAGGCGGAAAAAGTGAAGCCTGACTACAAATGATGTGGCTTCCTGCAGAGGGGGAAACACCATGGCAAATGTGTGATTGTGTTTTTCTTTTTTTCATTTTCTTTTCTGTCTTTTTCTAACCAAATATTCTTCTTCCTTTTGTTTGCAAATCAGGACAGTATAAAAACAAACTAGCACAGCGGACTTGCGTAGTAGAGGATTCATGTGTTTATTCAAAAATATCATTTCTTCATGTGCCAGTTTTATATTAATCTCCACATTAATTTCTTCTTGTTGTTCTAAAATTTATTTTGTGAGTTTCCTCTGTAACCTGATCTGAATGTTTTACTGTAACTGTAACGTGAAATGGATGTGCCTGTGGCTGCGTCACTGATGTTGTAGGTGGGGGAGTCACATGCTTTATCCTGTGTCCATAAATGTCAATTCCTGATAACAGTAATATTGAATCTGTGTGACATAAACACATACCCACCTACACACATGCACACACAAGGCCCTTCACAATATACACAAACACACAAATGTTTACAACAGAAGCAACTGTACATTTATCAAACATTTTCACTATTTGGGTTTCATTTTGAATGAGTCAGGTGTCTGACAAACAAAATTTCACACAGCAGAGAATCAGAGGGACTGACTAGATGTTTGAGGGGGAAAGGGATTTATGATTCATCCACATACACAGACATACACACACACATTAAAAAGAAAAACATTCCTGCCTTTGATTTTGGTCAGACTTTTGAAGGCATTGTGAAAGTGATGTGGTTTAAGTGTGAAGGAAGTAAATGCAGAGATCGAAACTCTGGACCAAGAAGAAACTACAATGCAACCTTTATCCCTTATATTGTTGTTTTGGCCTTTAGTTCATCGACATGAGGAATTCCACTGACTTTACTGACTTTTTTGTATTATAAGTAAATAGGTACCATAAATTTTGTCAAGCTCTTAAGGTAGATTTTATTGGACATTATGTTTAATAATATTGTACAGTGACTCAGGCATGGGAACAAAAATTCTCCTCCCTGGCTCAACCTGTGTACAGACCACAAAGGTAGTTTTTCTTCCCCTTTAAGAGGCCACTGGTTTCATGTCAAGAGGAACAGGTACGGTTTCTCTCCCCCAAGTTACGGGTTGACTATGATTTTTCCAGTCAACTTCCTTCAGTCCAGTCAGATTAAGGCCGCCCATCACTGCCAGTCCTTTTGGCCATGAGCTCTCTGACAATGTAATGAAAACCACTGCTTCCTAACCTTTTTTGGTAGTGAGCACTAAATATGAAAACTTATTTATATACACCCTCATCACAAATTTGATGTCCATAGATTGGGTTTTTAATTCATATTGTTACATTTGAATATTTATTAAAAATCTGAGGAAGCACAACAACTGTTTACAGTATTTCACAAGAAATGTCAATGATTAGTAAAGGTCAAATGAATGAACATATGTTTTTATAAAATAACTTAGTATTTATGTAATCATCTGTTTATCCTCTTTATTGTAACCCCTGTGAAGTTTCCTTAGATCCAGGTTATGAGCGATTGACGTTATTGTCTATCTGCATCCATAACTTAAATGAGCAGTTTTACATTTTAATGGTAACAGTCATCAGACAAAGATATAAGCAAACCCTGAATGGTTGGAAATTATTATCAAAATTAGAAGTTGTAGCTTTCATCTTGGAGGTATAATACAGTGCAGGAAATGGTAAAGAAACGTACAGTAAAGGGCTTTAGTCTGCATCCACCTCACGCAAAATAGTTTATTTATCTTGATTACCACAAATGGCTTTTTTCTGATTTTCTATCATCATTTTGATAGAATTTAAAGGAATCAGATATTTATATAAAAAAAAAGACCATATTCACTACAAAGATGTTCATAAACATGCCCTGCAATACAAGCAGCAGCCAAGAGGGGAAACAATTCATGATAACTGCTTCCTCTACTACACCACCAGACAAGTGATAACATCAATTTCTGTCACATTCCAACTGTAGCACTTTTTTGCAATGATACACAGAATTAAGTTCTCGCTGGACTAAGCACTGATGTTGCTGACTGTTCACTTCCTCACCTAACGTTATGTTTTATTTTGCATATCAAGTACTGCAGGTTTTGAACCATGGAAAAAGCTATGTCAACAGAGTTTAAAACTGAAAGTCTGCTTGTCTGGACTCTGAATTGACTCTGATTGCAACAAGGACATTGTCAACTATTATCTGTGTAAATGCAATAAGTATTCATTCATACTGTTGTATCCTTTTGACGTATCAGTGTTTGCCTTGGGGGCCATTCTTCCTGTGCACCTGTGCTAGTACTTCCTGTCTCAGTCGCCCTCCGCTCCCCTCGTCCCCCTACCCTCAAACCGCATCCTTCACACTATCACAATAATACTTTTAGCAAAAAAAAAAAAAAAAACATTACTCCACAGTCACAGACAAAGTCTACAATGCATAGGTGTTCAAATGAAAACAATAGGGTCTTCCCCATCTCTACCCCTCAGTAACAAAACCATTTCTACCATTTACAGTTCACAGCACTGCAGTCATAAGGCGTGATAAATGGTCTGAGGGTTACATTCACTTTCATGCCCTCCTGCCTGTGTGTGTGTTTACTTCTATCTTTGGCAGGTACACTTTGAGCATAATTCGAATGGCATTATGGCATTTTGGCCAGTCCTCACCTTTTCAGATTCCTGTGTGAGAAATAGGACTTGGCTTTAGGGTTAAGGCAATAGCCTAGGTTAGGGTTAGGGTAAGGGTTGGAATTAGGCATTTAGCTGTAATGGTTAAAGTACTGGAAGGTACTAGGGACTGCCTTGTCAATAAAAGTTCTCAAAAAAAGAGAGAGTATGTGTATGTGTGTGTGTGTGTGTGTGTGTGTGTGTGTGAGAGAGAGAGAGAGAGAGATGAGAGATAGAGAGAGAGAAAGTGTGCTTGTCACTCCTGAATATGCTGTAGAGGTCTTTGAGGAGAATAGTCGGTAGTTGGAGACGTGTTGTGTTCCTGGACATGATCATAGACTCGCAGGTGGTGGCCATTGTTCTGCTGGTAATAGTACACCAATTTTCTGGCAAACACTGGCTCCACCTAAAATAAAATTACATCTATGTTTGAAATATGTCTGCGACTACTGAGTCATACTATCCTGGTCTGTCTTACAGAGGCAAAGAGTGATATCTAAAGAATAGAAGGCAAAAGGCAACACAGCATAACAAAGAACTGTAATACCTATTTTATGTTTTTTGTGCATACATGGTTCTTAGAGTACTAAATATTTAAAATCACCAATAGCTATTTGCTATATGTGCTGATTTCAATTAGTAGGAAATATTTTGTAATATATGCATACCTGTGCTGTGATCATCTTCCTTGGGCGCTGTGGGTCGGGATACTCGTCTCCAAAACATAGCACCACCTGGTGTCTTGGTAGATGTCGGCCACTGTGGGCAAACTCTTGAAGCTCTGAGAAAAGAAGAACAAGAAAAGAGAAGGGAAATAATAAAAAAAAAACACAATAAGGTGATACCTATTACATACTCTAGCCTGTCACTTTACAACATTAAAAACCCCAAATTGCTCACAAGACATTTTCCTTAATCATAATCACTTCTCTGGAAACTACTGATGAGGACAATGGAAATTTTAGTGTGCACAGAAAACACCATCTTGTCATACTGTGTGGTGGACCACAGAAGGTGGGTGGGGACTCCACACACTTTGGCCCCCTGCTGAGAATGTGACTAGCTTCTTTATGCTACCTTGACAGTGAGGGACTTACCCAGCTAAAGCACCTGCAGCCTCTCCATCATCAAAACCATCACAGTTATTATCAACATGATTAGTCATCATCATAGTGTAAATAGCTGATGCTGCATGGTCACTTGTACATTACCGGAATTGTACTCACACATCTCAATAAGCAGTCAAGCCAAACCATCACTGTGAACAAAAAGGATCTGCACCAAATTACTCAAGAATGGAGGTCTGTTCATTTAAATGGACTAAAATCCTGCTCATGTACAGAAAGCTACAGTCATTTTTTTTATAATTTATTACTACTTGCCTGGAAATCTGTGTTTTTGTTGGGCATGTGCTCAGAAAATATCCAGAATATTGAACAGCCTCAATATAGTTTATGCTTTCAGCATAATTTAATAATAACACAATCTAACAGCGAACAAATTGCCATAAAGTTGAATCACCATATTTTTGAACAGCTGAAAATTTTAAAGCACTTGTAGTTCAGTGAAATCCACTTGATGTTATATTGTACTGTGTTTTTAGGGAAATGTACTTTTTTACTCTGCATTCATCAAAAAAACTTTTGTTACAGGTTACTTTGTGCTTTTAACACACAAATATATGATTATCTTGTGAAATCTGATGCAAACTGTATAAGATTAGCTCCACCTACTATACTGTTTACACAGTAGCCCTTTATTTTAACTCCTCTATTCAGCATTTCCTGCATAAGCAATATATAAACATTTAATGTATGCTTTGTAACACACTGTAATGTAGTTGCAATCAGATTTGAATTATTAATGTAGCTTCTAAGTGAAGGCTAGTGAAAAAACAAAAAATAAGTAATAATGTAGTAAAACGTTTAATAATAAATGTGTCTCCATTAGAGATATATATACAATTGCTGATGGATATTGTACACAAAGAAACTATTAAAAATATCATAAAAGTAGTTTTTATTGCAGAAATATTATATCAGACAGGTATTATGCAGGTATTTCTGTTATTTTGTCTAAACCTGTAGGCATGAAGACAAAGCTACAGCAGTGCATTAGTGCTTACCAAGAAGGAATTGCTGGGTGTCAAACAATTTGCATGGCTGCTCCTTCTCCAGTTTGTTGGGTTTATCCATAAATGCAGCAAGAGGTCCTTCCCAGTACACTCGTCCCTGGCACAGGCGCTTAGCATACAACCCATCATGTGTCATCCACAGAAGCACCCCCTTCTCCAGTATGTTAGGAAGCATCTCAGCGCCCTGCCTCTGAGATTCAGGGTATGGGAATGGAAAAAGGATGATTTCTGCCCCACTGTGAACCTTGTCCTCTGGGCATGGAGAAGATGAGGAGGAAGAGGATGGAGAGGAGGAAGAGGAAGATGTGATCCAACAACCTTCAGGGCTGGTAGTGGTAGTTTCCTTCACCAAAGACTCTCTGTAGTATAAGGAGACATGCAGGCTGAAATCTGGAAGAGAGAGACAAGTAGTTTTCAGATGTAGGAAACCTTCCTAATGTAGGAAACCCTGTCAACATAATGATAAGATGGAGGCTCTGATATGTCAAGCTTCTCCACATATATTGTATACTGACACTATGTCAGTATCGTCAACATGTATAGTTTTAACCATGTCTCTCTTGTCATTCCAACCATATTTTTACCCTCTTTTTTTAAACTATGATCATGTGACAGATAAAAGATAAACTCTAAACTAAACTATTTGATATCATGAACTGCTGCTTGAAGTTTAGAATAGGGAAGTAAGTACATGTAAGTTATTGGACAAAGTGTTTGTACTGTAGTTTCTTATCTATAAATGCAAATATATTCAAAATAACATATATTTTTAAATGACTATATGAGTGAATGGTAGTGCCAGTCTGTGTGCATGTGTTTTAGGTTCAGATTCAGGTTACTTTATTTGTATCCTTAGGTAGATTTATCTCACAGTAGAAAAAAGAACCAATCTGACATCCATCATCATAAATTTCATAAGAAACATGACAATAGTATGAGATCGGCAAAATTGCACCCATAGTCTTAGTGTGTTCATTACCTGATATGGCATTGTTATGATCCATTGCATACATGGACGGTTGGGACTCTGAAAAGTAGGTGTGGAAGGAGAGCTGAAAACCTGAAAACCAGAATAAATTCAATAAATACAGGTCATAATTAGAATATTGAATGGGAAACTACTGCTCTGTCAACTTTTATTATGCATATATGCCTTAAGTCTTATCTAGACGTTCTGTAAGTTCCATGCTCGCTTTTGTCGATGTGTGAAAAATCCCAAAATATAATCTTTCTGTCATGTACAGAAGCAGCTTAACTCAAGCAACTACAATGACCACTGATCAGCACTGCTGAATCTGTTGCAGTACTGCATGTTTGCCAGCTATGTCATTACTGCCATGCACCCAGCCTGCACCAATATGTTTATGGGACTTTTCTGCATATTCATTCTTAAGGATGCCTCTGAGTTCTTGAGCCTTGAGGCATATGATCAAACTCAAACGTACATACAAAAAAATTAACATTTTACCTCTTCCAGTAAAATTGATGCTTTAGACTTAATATTTTGTTTTGCACATCTAAGTGTCACAAATTGTCTTGGTCTCTCCTGTGCATAAAATAATTATGAACAATATTTGCATGTGTCTTTGTGAGCATTTTTGATAATTTATTGATCAAACTTGGATTCTAGTATAAACTATATCAGAATTGTCATAACTATTGACTTTTAAATTGGGTATTGAAGAATCTTCACAGACATATTGACTTACCCAATAAACAACAACATGATTACAAGTAATCTTTGTATTTTCTGGCATTTCCTGACCTGACTGAGAGAATAAAAAGGTCTGACATCATGTCAATTAGAGTCTGGTTGGAAAATAAGTTCCTTTATTTAGATAATATTTATGGAAACTGAAAAAATGCTTATATTTATACATTAAAACAAACAAAATGTGACATATTTAAAACTTATTCAACCAAACACAATTTGAGTCAGACATTACAGTGTGTACAGTATGAATGTGTTCTGTATGTATCCATAATGTGTGTATTACTGTATCATACCATTTTCTGCGTGCGACCCAGGCCAAGGCCGGCTGATCGGTGATGGATAGTGGCACTGTCCATACTGTAGATCTGCATGTGGCCCATGGTGATGTGAAGCAGGAAGAGGTTGTTGCTCGGCTGGTGAAAAATCTCTCCAATCTCTTCTCTCCTGAGAAACCATATAGCCAGGCCCCTGAAAGGAGAGCACAGACATGGTCACATGGTCAAGATGTCACAAAACCAAGACCTTTGTTTTTGTTTTTTTATGTCTTAGGTGCAGTTTATAGGATGCAACAGCCACACGCTGCTGACCTGGTTGTGCAGAGACGTATATGGAGGAATATAGCCTAGGGTATTTATATGCGATGGTGTCTCCTCCATACTGCTCATCTTCATTCCTATAAATATACAAAACCAGAAATATGTTTGTCAGCTAATATGCCTACAATGTTTCCATACTTTCATGAAGGTGTTGCTTATCCAGAATAAAAGCTCATACAAAGAAAAAAAAAAAAGAAAGAAATTAACTTCCTTAACAACCATACATTATTAGATTGATTAACAATAAACCAAGTGGACCTCTGATTCATTTTGGCAGGTTTAAACTGTGAATATGTTTTCTGCACTTGTGAGTTTGTGGTACTTTAGAGTTGCAGGTTGGTTTGGTTTGCAAAATGAGTGCAACAGATAACGGAGACAAGTGCCTCTTGTCCAGGAATCAAATGCTTATTAATTCAGGCATTAGCCCAGATATAAAGAACTGCTCCGGTGTGACACAAACTGTTGTATTATAGCAGAAACTTAGTTATGCAAGGCTGGAGGTCGCCTGGTTGTGTTATGTGCACCCTACACTTAGTAACCGAAGCCCTCTAAAAAAAGCACTACAGTCCTTTTGGTACATGCTTTGGCTTCCTTTGTGCTTCCTGCCTCATCAGAATCAACTGCAGTTGTGCATATATATATGTGAAAATTTGCTAGCAGTCTACAAACACTGAGATGCACTGTAAAATGAAACAGCATATTATATATGCAAATGGACCATTGCTACACTATGGCATGAGTATAGATTTTATATTTTATTGTCAAAGTTCAACCATAAAACATCCAGCACCCCACTTTGTTACAGCTTTAACTACAAACAGTGAAAGCTGGTCTGCAGCTTGCACAAAGAGCTAGTGCATCTTGCATGGCCAATCTTTAAATACTTACCCTTTTTGGCTCCCTCTGGAATGATTCTGTAGACTTTGTAGGGCTCGGAGATGTCCAGCTGGCTTCTTTCTACCAATTCAATAAAGTCATTGCTTTTATTAAGAGCACAGCGTAGTCTGGTTTTCCATGTGGGAGGATCTGGCTTGTCCACACCTTCCTTATATTTTCCCTTGAACATTGCCCACGCCTGAAACAATCACATAAGATTAGACACGTTTATATTTCCACTTTATTCACACCAGTCTGCAAAGAATTTTAAAAGCTTCATGGTTTAAAAGAATGGACTCATAGATGGACCCTTTTAGAAACAGCATTTTCAAACATATTAAATAATGCAAACATTTTCGCTACTTTTAGCAATTCATTAGTTTGTTTAAAATGCAGTTGTCATAGACTTCAGGTGCAATGTGAGAAGACAGGTGGGATGGTCTGACCTTGAAGAGCGCAGCATCCTCCTCACGGTTATAGTCTTGTTTTCCTGCATGTTTCCATGGAATTCTAAAAATACTTTTTTCATCATTTTCCCAAACCAGTCCAGAATATCTCCTGCTATCAATCTGTTCGATGAGCCATTGTCTCAGTTTGCCATTGCCGCAACTGACTGACAGACTGCTGTCCTCATCCAGGTTCATCACTGCAAAATAAATGAAAGTACGGTTGTACAGTGATGATGTGTTCATTTTTACTCTTCCCTGAACCTGAGAAAATGAGTTTGGTTTATTTTGATCACTATTAATCATCAGTTAATGACCAGTTGAACTTTTCATGTTGAAGCAGTTATTATTGTGTTCTTTTATTAGTGAAAGAGTTGCCAGGTTTTGTTTACTAATCCCCACATGGCCTCTACTCATCAGGCCTATCTGTAATGCATTTTAATCTATTTTCCCCCAACTTTAATTCAATTTATTTCACATTAAAAAAATAATATTAAAGCACTTTACATATCTACTTATCTATAGTCATGGTTTTGACACTTATGGCCATACTTATTTTTAGAATAGGATCTAGCTAAGGCTAGGGCTCTGAAGTGGGCAATTGTCTTAATGGCGTTTAGTAGTGTTTTCATTTCTGTCAGATTATGGGAGGGTGACTCATTTGGGATCCAAGCATGAATAAAAGCTTGAATCATATATCTATAATTAAATAACAGGCAAGTGTTTTAACTCAGATGCAAAGCATGCTGGAAAAAAAAAAAAAACGTTTCCAAAACTTATTAGTTTGTAGGTCATTAATTCAGCTTTAATAAAAATTAAACTCATCCTTACAAGTTATGTGATTAGCCACTAGAATCTATTTGTTAAATAATGGAATTCTATTGCTTTTTCTCGTTGGATTGTACCTGCTGAAATTAATAGTGACTTGACTGGGTGAGATCCTCTGCCACCTTAGGTGATTACTGCATTAAAAGTTTTGATCAGTTTTAATGTTGAGATTCAATAGTGGTCATGTAAAAAGAGCTGCATCTTACCTTTGATCATGTGAGCTCCCCCGCTGCAATCTGTTTTGAACGTCTCTGCGTCGTATTCTTAAATATTTTCGCATCTTGATTTGTACAGGGAGGAGCCTCTCGGGCTGCGCGAAGTTCAAGAGGAGATGCGGAGCAATCATGCCTTCATTTCTCTGAAACTGTGCGCCCACTCACTGCTGCGGTGGGGAATCCCTTTTGTGACATCGCAGACATCGGGAATGGAACAATTACCTGTCTTCATTACTCTAACAACATACCCCCCCCCCGCCACACACACACACACGTTGACTTATTTTTCTGCAAATCTGTTCAACCTAATTTCCACTGACATAACTGCTGAATGGAAACGTCTAAAAAGTTCTCTATTATGTTAAAGTAAAGACTAAATAACTGGTGAGAAGTGAGGCACATGGTTGAATTCACAATACTGTAAATTATTTCAGAGTGCTTTAATAGGATTACTGCCCTCCAGTGGATATATGTGCACATGCCCATCTACATGTGATATTAAGAAGACTAATGTACTCAAATATCTCACAAAAAAGAGTTCTTGATTGTTCCATTGCTTTATCGTTCTTTAGACACACGAGCAGTGAGGGAAAAAAACATGCTCTTAGTGTTTTTGATGCAACCATGCATGACCTCCCTTGCACATAAGACAAACAGGAAGAGAACCAGGAAACAGAGATGTAAATACATCACTGAATGTGTTTTATCGCCTTCACTTTGACAGCCCACCGACTCACTATCTCAAAAAACATTTGACTTTTATTGCACTATTTGAAATCATCACAGTACAAAAACAGAATGCACAACTTTTTTTTAATTTAGAAAAGCAGCACCAGAAACATCAATTAATGATAAAAATGAATATGTGCTATACATAACTGTCTCTTCCAGATCATGTCCACCACATTGAGAGAATCATTGCAGTTGCAATTCATATTCTCAAAGTAGTCAACTCCAAACTGCATTAGACTGTGGCATCACAGTCTTCAGCCTGGTGTAATCCTCCAGGCTGAGCTGTAAATCATCTCATCAAAAGATCTGATTAGATGCCTCCAGGTGGGGTAGATGCCTGTTCTTCCACCTCCTCACTATTGACTTTGGTTGACCTGGCAAGCAAGTCACGTATATCTGCGTCATCACTGAAGGGATTGTCCTTATATTCCTTCTGCAGCCATTCTCTGAACTACAGGAAAAAGAAAAGCAGTGTGCCTGCTGATAACTGTGAGGAATTTTACAATATGCAATGTAGTGACATTATACTATCAGAGCCTACATTGAAATGTATTGCTATCATTGATATTCTCTCATATTCTGTTTTCCTGTTCTGGGTTCCCGGGACTGACCTCGTCAGCTTGAGTATCCTCGAACTCCTGGAGCTGCTGCTGAAAACCCAGGTTAGGGCCAGCACAGGGTCGGACCACTCTTACTGCAGCCAGCGCATCCTGCCAGCCCAGTCCTGTCACTGTCATGATGTAAGCTACCACCAGGGTGACACTGCGTGATACACCTGCTAAACTGTAAGAAGTGAAGGATGGGCAAAGAGCATAATGCAAGAAATTAAACTCACAGGCTAATTACCATCATTTTCCCACAAAACTGTAAGATGGTTGTTATCATCTTTTTTATTTTGCATATCTAGACATCATATCCTTGCTTCAGTAACTTATCACTGAATATATATAATGACATTATCAAGATTTATGATCATTTCCTGCCATATTCACCATATTAACAACCTGAGTTGTCAGTCAGTCAGCATGCCCACATTAATAGCCTGTGTTGAAATAAAACTGAAATTCTGACTACTCTTAGTTGAAAGAGTCCCTGGGAAAGTAATATCAAGGAGACAAACCTGCAGCAATGCAACTCTTCTGAAAAGTGACTGTTCCCTTGTATTTCTGAGAAGACCCTTGGCCTAACCAAATATAACTTTCCCCTATGAACATGTGGTCAGCTACTCAACTACATAAACACAATGTGGTCAAACCTGTTACTGTACGCTGTTTTGGGAAGTTCAAGAATAGGACTCGCTTATCATTTAATCTCTTCTGTGCAGCAGTTACACATGGGTTCACTTGCGCTCTTGGCTGATTTTTTTTTTTTTTAGCTCAAGATTAACACTGAACATTTATATTTAACATGTCTCTGATTGTATTGTAACTAACCTGGAAGAAATCTATGTCATTCAATTATGTATGCAGCATCTTGTTTCAATAGCCTGTGAGAGTGAACCTTGAGTTCAGCTTTCAGGTGTAGATACAAAACAAGCAATCTGGCTCTCACCAGTGAACAAGGCAGCCCTCTCCTTTCAGGCGGGATTCATGCATGAACATTATACTTTGTTTAAAGTGTTGAGTCCTGTGAAGCATAAGAAAATACTCATTATAATAGGTCATAAACTGTGCTGCTATGTGCTGTTATTATATATTTGATGATACTTAGAGCTCCTGCATCAGTTGTAGGGTGGATTTATAACATTTTTGCCATTTTTGTTGAACTCTCACATTTCTCATCCTGGATGACAAGCATGAGTGTGAGCTCATCTCAAGTTTGAGATGGTATCATTCTTTACATTAACTCTCAGTTCCAGCCTGAGAGGCAACCAGGCCAATAAGGGTGACAGAAACATTAGTGTACGTGTGTACGTGTGTGTGTGTGTGTGAGAGTGAGAGGCACAGTGCCAACAATCATGCAGAACTGAGCTGCGAGACTTCCTTCCTGCTAAATGACTGCCTGAAATGTGAATTTGCCCATAGTATGTGTGTGTGTGTGTATGTGTCTACACCAGAGTGTCCCTTTATAGTACAAGCACCTACATTTGTCTTCTTCTCTTTTTTCACATTACAAAAAAAAAAAACTGAAGAAATGTGTAAATGTCATGTCTTTATGTCAGAAAAAAAAACAAAAAAACAACAACAACCAGGCAGCAAGAGCTGAATCCAGCACTGATACTGTGGACTCAACAAAGAATAAGTTCACAATTAGATGTTGAGCTTGTGAAAGCATATCATTTACACGTTAGCTTGAAGAAAATGAACCTCAGACACCCACACACTGCAGCCTCAAATGGATGTGGTAGTCTCTCTCCGCTTCAGCCTTCCATTGTTGTGTGATACGTTGCTGTGCTGCACATTTTGGTACTTACAGGTTTTGTGTGGGCAGGTCAGCTGCTGAAATGCAGAGATAGGTCATCTCCTAAGGGACCAAGTATACTAGTTACCTTTCAGTGGCCACAAAGCAATAAACAGCAGGTAATAAATACCGCTGCACATCAGTGCTCTTAAGGTTTCATAAAATGTGTTTTGTTGATGCTAAAAACAGGCTGTGCTACTGAAGAAGAATAAAGGCAATTTTCAGCTTATTTGTAGTAAAATTATAAAAACAAGAGCAGGAGTTGCTTTTGTGGATGCAGCTATTAGAAAAACATAACATCAAAATCAACAGCCTAGAAAAATAATGCCCACACTGGCTGAAGCAAGAATCACCACCTACTCTCAAACCCACGCAGGCACGCAACTCAGCACACTGTCCAAACACACTGTTGTTGACTGACACTTATCATGATGCTCCAAATAAAATCACACAAATAAGAAACTCCCCTGCCGTTTACTCACTTCAGACTAACAACTGTTTGCTAAGTATGCAGCAGTATTGGTGAGTACTGAGATGCCTCTTCCTGAACAACCTGACAGACAGGTTTTTGGACTGTGTAGGAACTCACGTTATGTTCACTGTGCTAATACACCAAGAGGGTCCCAGATCTGCCCAGCCTCATTTGCTTTATCACTCAGCTTATAATGTAATGGGGAACAGAGTTCTTATGATCTGAGTGAGGGCTGAGTTGCTATGACAAGCAAATATAGAGCATCTCACCTGGAGGATGGGAGCTGCGCTGTCATGAATAGACAGGATGTGTGTGATGTTGTTTCTGGCTAACTGTTCCCGGTCTCTTGCATCTGATGTAATAATAAGAGCAACACAATCAAAGACCAGGGGAAGGTGGATGAACCAAATCAAAATGACATAAAATACACTTAGACACACCTTTGAAATTCCCCAGGTATAAGTCAGGCAGGACCTAAAATGACAGAGAACAGTTTAGAAAAACATTTGAAGCAGAAATAATGAAGTGGTACAACAGCTGAGAGAAGTTGAAACAGCTGACTCAGAACCATCCTGAAAATATGAAGTTAAGATAATTAGAAATAACTGAATTTCAGATCACGTGACTTTTGTCATAAAATCAGGTACAATATATGTAGCATTTTCACTGAGGCCACTAAAGTTGATTAATATCTTATTTAATTCTTTGGAATAAGACACGCTGGCATTTATTGAATCATTTAAATGTGACGATCAGACAAGTTTTTATCTCACAGATTCGTGTAGATGACAAGCATCCATTTCACAACAAACACCGTGGCTCGCTTGTGTGTGAACTCCAGCCTAAAGCGTATGAAACACATGAAGATCCTGCAGATCATACCTTGTTGATCCCATTACCCATGCTGAAAGAGCCGGTCCGAAACACAACCGGGAGGAGAAAGCGCCGCAGCGGGACCCGTCGTTGTTTAATGCTGCCTATCCAGAATCCTGACGGCTTCCCAAACCCGCTGTAAGGAAGGGAAAGTAGCAGCTCCGCGTCCCAGCGAGCGAAGCACGGCGGCTTAAGCGCCCGGTGGTGAATGCTGGGAATTGTAGTTTGACGTCATAAGAAGAAAGCCTTTGTAGCTGTGGACACAGGTGTGGTCTAAACCTCAGATCCTGAGCCTCAGATTTGTAGCTAGATGTGATGATACTGGAATATAATTATCCCACTTCCTGGCAAGATGACAGAAAATACTTTACCCTAAAATACACTAACATACATCAGCCTGCCTACATACCAGAGCCAAATTAGCCACGGCCCTTAGGGAATAGGCTATTATAGGAGTATATATTCATTGTTGCATGGTCAGAAGTACAAGGCTATCATTGTTGAAAAGAGTGAGAGATGGTTTTCACTTTGATGAAGTTGCACAGAAAGTTAGATTCTGACCTTCTGACCCTATACTTTCCTTTAACTTTGCCTCCATATTGAAATCCAGGTGGGCAGCGATTAGAAGGGGATTCATTCCAAGTAATGGTTCCACACTGAGAGTACTGTCTCCCCTGTGATTGTTCTAAACCAATTAAAGCAATTCATTTCTCTGTTCCAGGTCAGTGATGGGACAATGTGGACTGGCTACACTGGTCGTGCACAGGGTCTCTGCCAACACCGTTTCCACTATCAGAGCAGAATCTATGACTTGAGCAGGACATAAGCACAACATCCTCCTTTGAGAAGCTCATCAAACCTTTTAGATGGCAAACAGACAAAAACCCCAGAGCGCTGTACTGATCTTCATCACGTTAACAAGCTCAGCAGGAAGTTCTCGTACCCACTGTCCCACATTGACACATTTACTCAGGCCACATGTTTACACCGCAGGCACCAGTTGGTTTAACTTCCTGGTGATCTGCTGTTGTTCAGCATGTGACTGTCAGACTACAGTTTGAAAGGGAGAATGTGCCTGCACTAAATATGTGAGGTGACCAAAGCACATTACACAGAGTGTTTCATATGGCAAAGGTGATCTACTCCAGGTCATCTGGCCCATTGAGACATTTCTAATTGTTGATGGGACATAGTTTTTTTTTTAAAATTTAAATTAGTTCATTTACTTCATTTATTTGTTTGTTTTATTTCTTAGTCCACAATGAATCTGCTCTCTAAATAACCTGAAGACTACCTGTAGAAAAATGTGAATAATAGAAAAAGAGGGGTAAAGAACAACATGTAAACCAGAAAACCAGACAATACAAGACAGGTACATATGATACTGCTTTGTTGTGGCTTTAGTGTGCAAAAGGAGGAATTTGTAGTGTGGGTGTTCACAGATAGGCTGCCCAAAATCTAGGCCTACATGTCATACATCGCCCACGCTGTTAGAGGCTACAATACAGGTGGTTTCCCGTTCTAGTTTCGTATTAACATTTGTTTTATCAATGAACTTGTTTTTTTTTTTTTTTAATTAGGCTAGGAAGTTATTTTATCTGTGTTGTTTTAATTAACGATATGAATTTTGTGTAAGGTTAAACTTCAAAGATATTAGTTATTAGAGTTTTTCTTCTCTTTTAAGTCATATGAGTTTAGATACAGCTGAAAACTGTCTGGAGGTAAAGACAATAATGAACTAATATGAGCAATAAATCTCAAACCGGGAGGGCCTCAGATTTTTAGTCAGTGATAATTAATTTAACCACTAGGTGGCGACATTGCCAAACTCGTGTTCTGATAGGTATCTAAAAAAAACCATTCAAAATAATTAAAGTTAGAAAGAAAACAACATACAACAATAAGATAAAACAACAACAACAATATCACACCCCGTAGTTATATTTAGTTACTAAATGTGTTTTACGCAAAATCCTTAATTTGCTAGCCGTCCTGATCTGTTATCGACTCGTCAGGCTGTTTGTAGTTTTATCCCGCCTGTCATCTTTCACTTTTGAAGTAGAACTTCGAAGAAACACCGGAACTACAAAAGAGTGCCCGACTCGGATTTTAACTCGGTAACTGTTTACTTGTTGCGTGTTGTTTATACATTTACGCCCAGTGACGTTTATAATGTTGTTTTTCGGGTTGAAGAGTGTGGTTGACTTTAGGAGGACAAAGCTTGTTTTGTTGTGCTGAAAGTTGAGTGTTAGCTTACACAGCGTCATGAATGCTGTGGATGTTTGAGTCAGTCATTGAGATGATCTTTCAACAACAGCTTTAACTTTATTGTTATGTTTGACAGCACACAGGCGTCAGCCGCTCTGTTATCGCTCTATCTGAGCAGAAGTCTCTTATTGTGACTCTTAGCAGGGATGGCCACGACGCCTCAGACGTCCCTTCAAATGAGATCGACGGATCTCATCAAAAAAGAGCCGCTGGACTACGGAGGATTTGGAGAGGTTTACCTCTGCTATCACGTAACCCTCGGTCAGGTGGTGATGAAGACCATGTACACAGGCCCTCTTCGCAGCGAGTGAGTTCTCTGGGTATATGTCGGTGTGCTGGGTATTCCCCACTGTCCGACTGTAACTTGAATCATGTGTTAACGCCTGGCGACTGAAAACACAGTGCGACTGATTTACTGCTCTACTCTTCTGACTATCTATAATCCCCCCTGTGGTTTTATATCACATGGATAGAAGAATGCTGATTTGGTGAAATAACACTTTTGTAAGCCTAGTTTGGTCTGTGTCTGTGGTTGCCAGACTGTGCGTTATGAGAAAGCATAACATGATGTCTAAGGACTTCCTGTTAATTGAGACAAGCGAGGCCATAAATGCGGATGAAAAGTCCAACATCCGTTTTTAAGATCATAAAAATTTTACTGTTGATTCACTGCCTTTACAGCCATGCTGTGTTATTGCAGTATTTACCCAGCCCGTCAGATATGTGAAGTTTCTACATGAATTATCATTACTGTGTGTGTACATAGGCCTACCTGTAATTTGTTAAATGAACATATATAAGAGAGGGTATCTCTATCACACCACTACCAAGTACTGGTCCAATACAAGTGCTCTTTTTTCACTATATTTAAAATCTGAAATCTGAATTTTTAATCATGTTTATGTCAGATAAAAGTAATGCTTTGACTTCTGTGGCAACAAACTAGGAATTAATCACTCATTCAGCCTATGTGAATAAGTCTAAGTCAGTCAGAAACACTAAACTGAAAATGGACAGAGACACTATACTTAATGTGGATGAAACACATCAGGACTTAAAAAAGTACTAACATACCAGATCGGTGCATCGCCACATCCTCTCTCAGACTCAGCATGATACAAAAGGTGGGTTGCTTGTCTGGCAGATCGCTGGTTCTAAACATATTTGTTATACCTTCCAGGGAGAGTAAAAGGTCACTGCTGGAGGAAGGGAGCATCATGGCAAGTTTAAACCATGAGCGAGTTGTCAAGTTGCTGGGTGTGATCATGGAGGATAGAGACTGCTCGCTGGTCATGGAGCTCATCCCCAGGGGGAACCTGTTGGTCATGCTAGAGACGGTCAGCAAGTTTAAAATCTGTAGTCGCATAGAAAAGGGAAATACTAAACAATGGACTGTAGACCCACAGGTTTTCTGTCTTCAGTAATTGATGTTTCTGTATTTTTATATCGATGGAAGGATTAATATACTAAATTCTCCCTGTTCATAGGTCAATGTGCCAGTATCTATAAAGGGCAGAATCATTTTAGAGATTTTGGAAGGGATGGTGTACCTCACACAGAAAGATGTCATACACAAGGACATCAAGCCTGAAAACATTTTAGTGGACAAGGATTTTCACATAAAGGTATTACACCATGTCCCATGATACATTTATGATTTTGACGGCATGCATGCATAATCAGAGTAATCTATTTTTTCTGTGTTCTCTCTAGATTGCAGACCTGGGCCTGGCTACCTGCCAGACGTGGAGCAGACTCACAAAGGAGGAGTATCGCAGGAAGAGTCATACAGGGCGATCAACTGGAGTGAGATGTGCAGGCACCCTGAGCTACATGGCTCCTGAGCACCTGGAGAGTATAAATACAGCCTCCACTGAGAAGTCTGACGTCTACAGCTTTGCAATTGTAGTTTGGGTCATTCTCACAAGGCAAGAGCCATACGCAAGTAAGTTGCCGCCCATGAATAATTACAAAATATAATGGTAGCTGGTTTAAAATAGTAGATGCCTAGTTTTGTTAGATTTTGCTGTTCACTGGTAAAAGTAAATTAAGTAAACCTCATGGAGACTGTTTTCTATCTGTTTTCTATGTCCAGATGCCAGGAGTGAAGAACAGGTTTGCCAATGTGTTCGTAATGGTGACCGACCAGCAGAGGACCTCATTCCCAAAGACACACCTGCAGAGATAATTCAGCTGATGAAGAGGTGCTGGAGTCACAACCCACACGAACGACCAACATTTAAAGGTATGCTTTTGTCTGTGGATTATAAATGGCACAATATAGCACATGGTTCTGTGATGCAAAACCTATGTCTGGTTTAATGAAAATGGTCAAAGAGAAGAATAACATTCAAGATAATTATTTTGTTCATGTTTTATTTTTTAGTTTAGCTAGTTAACAGCTAATCTGCATCTTGATGATAATATTATTTCAGTGTCATTATATTTATCAGCTGAATTGTTACTGATGTTGGGCAGTATGATGGCTTGGTGGTTAGCACTGTTGCCTCACAGCAAGAAGGTCCTGGTTCAAAACCCAGCAGGGGCCTTTCTGTGTGGATGCTTGTGTGGGTTTTCTCCAGGTAGTCCGGTTTCCTCCCACAGTCCAAAACATGTATGTCAGGTTGATTGGTGACTCTAAATTGCCCATAGGAGTGAGTGTGAGTGTGTGAGGTTGTTTGTCTCTATGTGGCCCTGTGATGGACTGGTGACCCGTCCAGGGTGGACCCCTGCCTTCCACCCAAAGAGAGCTGGGATAGGCTCCAGCAGATTCCTGGGACCCTAAATAAGAATAAGTGGGTCTTGATAATGAACGGATGGATGAATGTTACTGCTGTTGACTGAAAACCTAAAACAACAGAAAATGCTGAATTATACTGTATTTATGCCACTTTTGAGAAAATATACAATTATTAATAAGAGATTTTTGTTTTCAAAATAATTTTTTTGTGTTAATTTGATCCTTGGAGTTAATTTTGTTGGTCTTCACCCCTCCATTTTCCTGTACTTGCAGAGGGCTACATCATTTTCCATCCTTTTTACATGGAAAAACTTGAACCATATGTAGAGGAAGCGTTAGTTCATCTGAGGGTAAATATATTTTTATTTAATATTTGATGTAGTAATTGTTTCTTGTATGCACAGTGAAACATCAAGCAGTGGAATTTAAATAAAAATAAAAAATAATAAAAATAAATGCTGTGGTAATACAGTGGTATTTTATGTCATGATTCTCCATGTGGTTTTTATGCAGACATCATACGAAGGCCCAGATGAACTTGTTGAGAAGATGAAATCATTATCAGTGACACATGAATGTTTTTCAGCAGGTGAGAACTGTCGGTAGTATTGATGGCCAAGATTTAATCTACATCCTCTTAGTACCCACCTGCTGTATTCATTTGTGTTCATGTTCTAAATGGTCAGACTGCTTGATAAACAGTAGAAAGGGATTAAGTGGCTCTATTACTTTACTCCTCTCCTCACTTTGCAGATTGCCCAGCCCCTTTGATGAGTTCAGACAAAAGTGTATCTGTGCCGATTGAAGCCAGTATTGAGGACCTGCATGGCATCCCATGTGAGCTACCTGTGGAGTTTATTCAGACAGATGCAAATGGGTTTAACAGCCCTTCAGATTTGGATAAGAAACTGCATCGGGAGTATCAGTACCACATACATGGTAGCTACAACTGTGAGAACCCTGACATTGTCGACAGCTGTCATCCCAATAGTTCAAACCCTTTGCTGCAAAACCATTTTACCACTGCAAGCCAACCAGAACAAGACAGACTTTCTGATGTATCATCTGTTCACTCCTGGACAAAAGTTGAGCCAGTGCAACCTGCCAGCCAAGAAGAGGCTTGGAATCGTCCAACTGGTGGTCTCTATGACTCCATGAACATTAACACACCTACCCCATACCACTTGCCAGTGTCTACCAGCAGCCCGTCTCTGTCACAATTTAACCAGCAATATCCACATTTCCACTATGACCGCCAGCAGTCTTGCCCAGCTTACCCAGTGTCTGATACATCTGCTCCTGATGTCCCTGCTGGACGTCTCTTGAACCCTTGCAAGAGTGGCTTACTGCAAGATCCATGTATGATATTAAGTATTTTCCCACCTGTACTGAATTTAGGTTTGTGAGGTGTTACATGTTTATCCGTTTGCTTTGTGCTTGTTCCAGCATCTCTCTTCATTCAGAATGCTAGTGGGATCCAGATTGGAAGCAACAACACAATGAGTATCAGAGGTTACGAGCTCCCCCGTAATTTATCTCCAACTTCTATCAGCTTGGCTCGGTCTCTCATTAAAGAAGGCATTCAGAAAAATGGTAAAGCATAGCATCTCTTTACAGACACAGATATGTCACATATTTACTTCTGTTGTCTTGCAGAATGCCAACATAGTCGTTATTTGGGATGCAACGTTGTCAAATTTTATTTATCTAGAGGCTATTTCATCAAATAAATAGTGGTTTTTTTAAATGAATTTTTAACATAATAGGGAAAATTTTATTATTATTAACCATTCCCAGATGCATGTATGTTTTTTTTTTTTTTTTTTTTAATAATTAAAGTTTAATAGGTAGTTGCACATTTAGTACTGCCCTATCCTTTATTCCATTTAGAGGACCATCCTGTCACTGAAGAGCACCTGGACCTAGTGAGAGACAACATAGGGTCCAAATGGAAGGGTTGTGCACGGCGCCTGGGTCTGACCCATGTGGAAATAGAGGTCATAGAGCATGACTGCTTTCGTGATGGCCTGCCCGAAATGGTGCACCAGATGCTGGAGCGCTGGAAGATGAAGGAGGGAAGTATTGGCTGTAAAATTGGGAAACTTTGTCGAGCATTGCAAGGAAACGTAAAGGTAGACATCATTCAGAAAATACTGGACACCTGCAGTTCTCCTTCCTTGATGTCATAAACATTTTCACTTGACAGATTCCCATTCCTTGTAACAGGTAAGGTCAATGGGTCTGATATGCAGGACATATTTTCTGGATTGTCATATCATTTCAACTTAAACTGCAAAAAATGTATCGGTTTTGATTTTACAGTATATACCAAGACTTATATTATCATTGTTCTGGTTCCTCTAATCAGGGAATTTCAAAATCATATTATGTAACTTACTATAAAAGGTAGTACCTATGTTTTTGACTTTTACTATAAATGTTGTCATGTAGGTTTTTCAGTAATTGTGTAATAGTATTATGGGAAAAGCCATTAGGTTTGTATGCAGCTTTAAAAGAATAATGAACTCATTTTGAGGGACAGCCAAATAGGGTGAGATAAACATTTATTTGGTGTAGGGAAAAAAAAATGCAAATAGTCCAGAAGTATTAAAAAATTCTGTAATTTGTCATTATCATAATAATAATCCCGGTGAACACCCAGAGTACTTCTTACTCTATTACTTTTAAGCTGAAACCTGCTGTCGATTATGTGCTGCAATTACTGTAATTTCCCCAAATGACAATAAGACAGTACACTGTAATACCATCTTGCTTTTGTATGAATGTTCAGGGAAAATCTCTGTCCACTAAAACGTTTTCAGGCTTGATGTCCTATGTGGGATGCTGCATCACATTAAGGTGCTGGGCTGTAACATGTCAAGCCCTTACTAACTATCTTTCTCATCATCTGAGAAGAGAAATAGATATATGTTCTTAAAGCTGTGTGCTGTTTTATTATGAAATTCAGGGACTTTTGCATCAATCCTCACAGTCTTGCTGTAGTCCACAGAAGCATCAGAGAAAAATGCAGGTCCTGTTTGCCTTATCAAACTTGGATTTACTGGAAAGCCATTTTTACATTCAGAATAAACTGTACATATCTGTTTCTAAAACTCCAAATGTGTAGCTCACTTTTTAAACAGTTTGCAGTTTGCTACAAGTTCAACATGATTGTTTAATGCTGTATAATTTTCAGTATCCTTCTTTCTCTTTTTGGTTAACTTCTGCAATTAGTTTTTGGCTTTGAATGTGTAGGCGAAACAAAGCTTGGAGTGAGTGAGCAACTTGAGAGAGGAGGACACGCCGCATCACCTTTTCCCAGAAGTTGGTGGAGTTGTTTAACCTGAAACTGTAATCCACCTCTTTTTTTTTTTTTATGCCTAGCCTACATTCTTTATAGGCTTATTATTCTAATTGGTATAATTATAGTATGTATATTTTAGTAAGAAACAATTCTGCACTGATGAATTAAAAGGAAAACATTTCACATGATGGATTAGCAGCTTTATGGGATATGGCGTAACTTTTTTTTTTTTTTGGATTGTCACATTTACATAATCCAGTGGTAAAAAGTAAAACACATATGGGTCATAGAAAACAGACAATGATGTTAGTCTATAGAACAAAGAGCTGCTGTTGGTCCTGGGTCCTAAGCTGTGCTGACAACGAGGACATGGTGTTGCTGATGGAAGCATCCAAAATCAACAATTGTTCACTTGCAGTCTGGTAAGACAAATTACTGTATAGCTGATTCACATTAAATTTATGTCTAGAAAAGTTGATTTCTCAGATTTTTCCACCTGCAGTGTTAAAACATTCCAAATTTTACAAAACCTATTTATTCAAATGACAGATCCTGTCGCAGGCTACATTATCACATCTGCTATTTTCATAGTACCCCCGAAATATTGCTGTAACGAAGCCATCTATCACCAGCGCAAACATAACATTAGTTTGTATTGGGCTTTGAACTGCTTGTAGTAGCTCTGATATACAGCTTCCCTAGAATATCAAGAGGCTGCAGTTTTCTATAGTAAATATAAAATTACACTGCCCTTTACAGTGGCCTTAATGCTAAGCATCACTGTTCACACTTTCAGATGTATAAGAATGTAAATTATACTGCATCAAAGACATTATTAACAGTTACATATAATGTACCATGTAAAAACCAAATGTTTTGATATTAGAGACTAGTAACTTTTCCATAGGGCTCTTTGTTGGACATAATCCTACTTGATATATGACTGCCCTCTTACTGTTTCACTGCATCTAATCTCCACGTGTCAAGGTTTGTTAGCAGAAAGCAGAGTTGATTGAAATTGTTGTATAACTCTGACCCTTTACAGCTCTGTCAATTATCGACTCATGTTCACGTGTGTTTTATTTCATTCTTTGCATGAATCCTCCCTTACAAGTGTCCATCAGAGCTCAGTACCTGTCACTTACTGCTCTAAGCAGTGGGATATTTTAGGACATGGCAGGAAAAAAGCCTACAAGTGCATTTGTTCTTCATATTGTGTGCCTTCTTTGTGGTTCCGCCTTTTGTTTGGTGAGAAATTGGTTCATTTTAGTAAAATACATTCGTATAACTATTGCATGAACTTGATTTTTATACATTTGGAAATAAGCAACATCTATATTTTAATTCCCCTTCGTTTAGCCCACGATGAACATGTTGGGTAAGTGTTTTTTTTTTTTTTTTTTAAAGACTAAAGTTTTCTTTGTCACTTTTACATTTTTTACACATTATTTTCTTACTTACATTCACAGACTATGATGTAGATGGTGGACGAGACCTTGATATTTTTGATATCAACGAAGGTATGATGAAAGAGGACAAAAAAAAAACCCACTTTCCTTCCTTGTGTAAGCTGATTATTGTTTGTCATTGTAAACCAATCTTCATTTGTGCTTGGTCTCCACAGAGGCAGGATTGAATCTTGTAGAAGGGGACATTGTGCTTGATGAGGTATGTTAAACAGCTTTTAATTTTTTCCTGAACAATTGCATCTTGTAAAGACAGTTAAACCTTGACTCTTTGTTCTCTGTTTCTGTTGCATTATGGCTCGCCACAGAGGCAAACCCGAAATTCCCTAATAGGGGATGAGTATAGGTGGCCAAAGACGATTCCATACTTAATGGAAGATGACTTGGGTAAGGGTGCTTGTTAGAAAAACTGAAAGAAAGCTATATATACATGCACACTCCCCAAAGCTGCTGAAATTCACCTGGTTTTAGACACTTTCTGTATATACGTTAATGTTTTTTCAACAATTCAGATGGATTTATATTGTGTATTCACCTTTGTCTTATGTATTTTTTTTTTAGTTCTTTTTAAAATACAGAAAAACGATATAACTTTAGCAGTCATAAATAATCAAAGACAAAGCATTGCTATCAATAGCATTGTTATCAATATTGAAATCAGAATTGATTTATAATCTTCTCTGCAGAGATCAATGCAAAAGGTGTGATTCTCAAGGCCTTTGAGCAGTACCGACTCAAAACCTGCATTGATTTCAAGCCTTGGAGTGGAGAAGCTAATTACATTTCCGTATTTAAAGGGAACGGGTAAGGCAAGGGAAATTTTTATTATTTTATTTTGCATGTTTATTATGTTATTATTTATTGCTCTTAAAAACCTGTTTTTTTCCCTAAAAGCTGTTTCTCCTCTGTGGGAAACCAGCAAGTTGGGAAGCAGAGATTGTCAATAGGGACGAACTGTGACCGCATTGCCACCATTGAACACGAGTTCCTTCATGCTCTGGGTTTCTGGCATGAGCAGTCCAGGGCTGACCGTGATGATTATGTCGAGATTATGTGGGACCGCATCTCAGAGGGTACTGAACCTCTCATGCCTACTTCATATCTTTTTGCATGCCTACGATTATAGTTTTGTTAAATGAAAAAGTATAAAGCTTGTTATACATTACATTTATACTAGCTCTTCACAAAATATATGTTCTAAGACACAAGAAATCATTTTATCCCATGCATTGTTTAATGGATTTGTTAAGTTAGATGGGAAAGACAGTGCTTCATGCAACAGTTGATTTGTTTCTTCTGTGATAAGCATGTGCACGTTGTTTTCCTGGCTGCATAATCTCAAGATAACGACACTGACATTATCAGCACACTATCTTTGATGCATTGACCTATGCTCATCAAATTTATAGTGAATCAAATGTATTTTTAAGCCTGTGATTAAAAGTACAGAGTACTTTGATATGTCAGCAGTCTTATCTCAAAGCTTGCATATGTCAGCTTTCGATAAGTAACTTTTATGAGAGATTCTAAAAAACATCGCTGAAACACACTGCCACATTTGAACAATGAAAAGACATAATAGACATAAAGAATAAATGATACTACACTGACACCTTGATTTTTTTTTTTTCTTTTTTTTTTTCTGATTTGCAGGTAAAGAACACAACTTCAACACATACAATGATACCACCTCCAGTTCTTTGGGCGTACCCTACGATTACGGATCCATGATGCATTACAGTAAAAATGCCTTTATGAATGGCAGTCAGCCCACCATTGTAACCAAGATCCCTGCTTTCAGTGATGTCATCGGCCAGCGCATGGAGTTTAGTGACAGCGACCTGCTCAAGCTGAACCGCCTCTATAACTGCAGTAAGACAGTCAACAGCTACAGAGTTGTGTCTAATTGACTGTGATAGAAGTGCTGTGTCAGCTTGTGCCACCTGGCTTGTTATTACACCTAATTCTTAATACTTAATCAATGAGGTTGATAGCAGCACACAGTAAGACAATGGCTGAATTTCTGGCACGTGGAAATATGTGGATAAGCAAAACATTCTCCTAAAGCAGTCATTTTATAGCAGTTCATAGTCCTTCACCTGTGTCTGTGTGTTTATGAAATGTCTTCTAGCCCAGGGCTCCACCTTCCTGGACTCATGTGACTTTGAACGTGAGAACATCTGTGGTATGATCCAGGGACAGGGGGATAAGGCAGACTGGGTCAGGGTTGCCAAAGCTGCCGGAGGGCCTGACACTGACTACTCCAACATGGGCAAATGCACTGGTGAGAATTATTAAAAAATAAATCACACAAGATGCAGATAGGTATTTATTAATGCCTAACCTGTCCTTTAATCATTGCTATATGATAGATTGGCCTGTGATATGATCCCTCTTATCATCCTGGTGCATTAAAGTGCTCAAATGCTGACATTATTAATGAAGTGATGTTTGACTCTTCAGGTTCTGGCTATTTCATGCACTTCAGTACTGGCACAGCTAGCACTGGTGACACAGCTCTGCTTGAGAGCAGACTCCTTTACCCCAAAAGAGGTTATCAATGTCTGCAGTTCTTCTACTACAACAGCGCCAGCACCAGCGACACCCTGAAGATCTATGTGAGAGAGTATGACAAAGCTAACCCGAACGGAAAACTACGCTTTATAAAGACTTTAGATGGTGACTATTAATTCATTATATTGCTTAAAATCAGATAGAGTCTGCCGGTAAGATGTTTAAAATATTGTCTGTTTTTTTTGTTTTTTTTTGTTTTTTTACCTAATGTGCTTTAACAGGAGCCTCTCAGGAGCTGTGGCAACTACACCATGTGAGTCTAGATGTCAAAACAAAATTCCGCGTTGTCTTTCAAGGGACCAAGGAGCACTCTGGGCCATCAACAGGGGGACTGTCCCTGGATGACATTAACCTTTCGGAGATGACCTGTCCAGAGTTCATATGGCGTGTGAAGAACTTCAGTCATGTTATGGAAAACACCCCAACAAACACAGCTATCTTCAGCCCCCCATTCACCTCAAAGGAGGGTTACACCTTCCAAATGGGGCTGTACCCCAGCGGTAAGGCAGGCTACCCTGGTGAACTGTCGGCCTATGCTCACCTGGTGGCCCGTGAAGGGGACACCGGGCAGAAATGGCCATGCCCCTGGAAACAGATAACTATGATGCTGATGGACCAGCACCCACACATCCAGAAGCGCATGTCCAATCAGCGCAGTGTCACCACTGACCCCACCATGAAGGCAACAGGTACAGCTATTTCTGCTGTCAAAAACAGAAATAAAAATGTGGAAGTTAATTGTTCTTTACAGACATAACATAATAATTATTACAATACTGTTGTTATTTTAATACTATATTTATTCACACTTTCAACCTCTCTTTAAACAGACTCTGATAATTTCTTCTGGGATGACCCTCGTAAAGTGGGCGTTGAGGTCACAGATACAGATGGGTCCAAGTATTTCAGAGGGCCAGGTGCTGGTACTGCGGTATATCTCACCCACCTCAGAGCCAAGAGCAGGGATTTTATCAAGGGAGGAGATGCCATCTTTCTCCTCACTATGGAGGGTAAATCATTACATGTTTACTGTGTCCAAAAAGAACTCTGTTGCAGAGAAAGTTCATTTATGTCATAATTTTTGACCTACTGTATGTGAAATCTAATCTTTCCTCTCACACGTTATATCAGTTATTAGTCAGTATTATACATACTCTGCTCTCACACGTGCATGCAGTCTGCATGATTCATATGTCACTATCCTAATATTAATCCTGTGGTCCAGTCATTGCCTGTGCATGTCATGTTTGTCAGCACTTCTCAATTGGATCCAGTTAATCACTCTCATTTGCTGTCCTTTTGCAGATGTGTCTCATCTGACTGAGACCCAGCCTTTGCCTTTCACAACCACACAACCTGTCTACTCCACGCCCACTCACGTGTGCCACAATGTGCAGTGTCTGAATGACGGAGTGTGCGTGGTGGATGAAGGGAAGGCTGCTTGCAGGTGAGGGCTTTTTGACTGTATTCACCTAACTATGCATGTAACAGTCTGTAACCCATAAACTGAGTAATTCATGGATTGGAAAAGCAATCCCCGTCTCACATCTATAAAAAAAAAATATATAAATCTCCTACTACTAACAGGCACTTAGCTGGTTTGCTTATCTAGCTGGCAGGTAACAATTTATTTTGCTTTTATTTACCATGTATAAGCAGTACATATGTTCACTAATTAATATATTCTGTTTGTTTAATACATATAAAAAATTATATGTGACATAAAAACACTCTAGGTGGGACTGTTTTTTGGGTGGGTGCCTTTACTCTGTAACTTTTGAAGAAAGCCACACTAACTTTTTATCCATTTTCCAGTCTTTGCTGCACTAACTGAATGTTGGTACCATTCATGAGTGGTATCAGTCGACTCACCAAACACCTAACACTCTGTAAGAGTCCTGGAAATACCTTCAAGTTTGATTTTTGTCTCTCGTACTCTTTTCCTCTGCCCTCCAGGTGTGTAGTGGGTGATGACTGGTGGTACTACGGAGACAACTGTCAGCACAAGGGATCCATCATGGATAAAACTACCCTTGCACTTGCTTCATCTCTGTCTGTACTGGGAGTAATGCTGGTGGTTACAGTAGTTAGTGTCATCTGTATGAAGAAGAAGTATAAGAAATACAGTAAAGGCACTGATGTTGTCATGAAAAATATTCATGTCACTCAAAAACTGTGATAGTAGACTGAACTTTCCAATGACAGCTTGGTGACCAGAACTAAACAAAAAAGGCCATATTTGACAGTAAAATACTTATACTAATATTCTTCAACTGAATGGTAACGCTAAACATCTTGTATACCTGGCTTTGGATGTATAAATAACTCAAATTTTACATTGTACATTATGAGATCGCCCCCTTCTGGTCATGCAATGTAAAAGAAGCTATAGCAATGTCAGAACATTACTGTGATAGTCTATTTTAAAATTAATTTTATATCAAAGTCTCATTTTAATTGCATAAACATGGAGCTACTATCCAAAGAACTTTATAATCTCTGTTATTGAAAACAAGTCTCAGACAGCATGACTTATATTCACAAATTTAAAATTTATTATACCAAAGACAGGAACATTTGTGTTGTTTCTTTTCAGTGTGGATATATTTGTATTACTGAACTTGACACAGTCATGCCGGTGATAATAGTTACTGTAGGAGGGAGGTGGGACTAATATGTATTTCCAAGTGTGTATGTTTTTGTCTGTCTCTGTGTGTGTGTGCGTGTGTGTGTGTGTGTGTGTGTGTATGTGCATGCAAACAGCTGTCTATGAGTGTTAATTAGATACAGTGATGACTACAGGACATCACAATCAAACAAAGTGGAGAAAACCATAGCAACTTTGTGTAGTTACATTGCATGGAATGTTGAGTTTCTGCCCTGCAATTGCACATATACATTTGTGTCTTAGTGTGTGTGTGGTGTGTCTGAGGATCTACATTGTAGGATAAAGTTGAGGGTGCAGGGGGAATTACACCTCCATAACAGCAAACCACACTTTCTCCCCACTACTAAAACCTTCACCGACATACAGGTACGCAGTTCCTTTAAAAGCATCAGTATACAACATTTCTCTTATTTACAATTATTGGAAAAAAAAATCACAATTTCTCTCAGAGAAGATTAGTAAAAGTGACTGAGTCACCAAGAAGAGTATGCAACTCCTAGGAGTTAGTATTTAAAATTTCTACAAAAAATTCTATGCCATTGTACAGGCCAAGAGCCATGATTTACTGAAGAAATACAGTATTTTAAGTGCCCTATCTACAACAGTTAAGTGGTGGTGTTACTTGTGTACCGTTCGACATAGTTCACTGATAATAAAAAGATTATGTGTCTGTTCTTAAAAAGATCTTTAAGCAATGTCACTGCTTTCACATTAAAAGATATGGTAAGTTTTTACAAAAACAAACAAACATGGGATTGTTATCCAAAATAAGTGTTGTGGTGAACTAATGCTATTGCAAAAAGACTAGTGTCGATTACATACTCAGCTGGTTGTCTAATGTAAAGACAAGTTCCACAGTCTGTGAAAAGGGCACAACCATGAACACTAACAGCTGTGTCCACAGGCTATTCAAAGGGGTTGAGTTAAAGGGCTCATTTGCTAGTTTGATTTTTTTGAGTTGCTTGGGTAAAAACAGGCAGAGCAGGTTATAGTGCATGATTCTCCAAGGACGAGAGGTGGAAGGCTGTTGTGAAAAAGCTGGATGAAACCTTTTCATGTGCATTTTACAGCCTCTTGAGGAAACTTGTGTCCATATATGGGAAAATGAGAATGGTCAAGGTTCTGTGCATACTGCCTCTGGGAGGGAGATGATGCTGTAAGCTGGTGGTGTTGCTGTTCAGAGAGGGGTGTCATAGTAGTCTGTGGCCTGATCTGTCCCAGGTGGCTTCTGCTGTTTCTGCTGATGCTGCTTCATGATTTCCTTCACCTCCTCCTCCAGCTCTGGGGGGATAATGAACTGATCATCTGGGTCAGGCTGGGCTGGAGCTGTGAAGTATCCCCCAGGTTTCTTAGAGGGAGCATCAGCAGCCACCTCAATAAGGTTGTGACTCTTTTCCTGGCGTGCCACTGACCCATTAATTCTCCTTTTGCCTGCCAAATTCCCACCATTTCCACCTCCTGCTGTGAGTGTCTGCCACGACTCGTCCCTCTCCATCCCATTCTCAGCCTCACCAAGACTTATGTCTACCCCTTCTTCCAGGGGCTCTGGGGTGCATGGCGGTGGAGGGGGTGGAGGAAGAGTCAATAGGGTGCGCTCCTCGCTGGAGGATGAAGGTAATGATGTTTGCGGTGATGAGGAAGAGGACTCTGCCTTGAGGCAATGGACATCCGCCTCTACTTCCACACGACTCCCATTGGAAAAAACACCTGCAATGGGCTCCTCATCCTCACTATCCAATCCATTATCAGACAGGGCACTGGAGAAGGTGGCACTAGACAGCTGCCTCTGGAAGGAGCCTGCTAAACAGGCAGGATGGACAGCACAGCAGCTGCGAGTAGAGGGTAGCTCTGAACCTGGAAACAGGTATTGGCAGGGCTGGGTGGTTGTGTGGGCCTGCTGGTGCTGTAAAGACAGCGAATGGGCCTGATGGTGCAGGTGGAGGTGAGGATGATGAGGCTGCTCATGCAGTAGCACCAAGGAGCTCTGCGGTGGTTCATCAGATGAGGCTGTGGAGCCCACCTCACTACTCATCTCGCTGGTACTGATCTCACTGCTGATTTCACTGCAAGAAGAAGGTGGCACAGGTAGGGAGCCATCTGAGGGCCGCTCCTTGATGGCAGACGATGTTGGGGGATAGGAGCCCAATCCAGGGCTGGGAGGTGGGTGGGGGGGCTCAGAACAGCAGCAGGAGCAGCAGTTTTCGCTCACACTGAGCTGGACGACAACAGCGCTAAGGCTGTCAGTGCAGCCGTAGCCCTGTGCCAGTGTGCACAGCTTCTTAGCAGCAGCTAGGCCGTCGGGCACATTGCGAACAGCCTCTACTGCCTCAACAGGAGACACTGCATCCCACAAACCCCGGCTACCGAGAATGAAGAACTCATCCTGCGGGGTGAGAGTGACTGTCTGCACATGGGGACACGGGATGACAGATGGGTAAAGGAAGGAGTAGCCCATGATTCGTGTAGAATCGGTCACGCCATTCACCTTGTTGTCCTGTGGAGGGAGGGGGAGAAATCATGATTTTGTGCTGTACATCTAAAATTACATATACATTGATGTATTCCGCTTTGATTTTAATGTACATGGGACATTTTTAAAAAACTCTACCTCAGTGACGATAGCCCTGTGTTGACGGATCCTGCGGTACTCTTCCTCTAGCCCTACATTATGAAGCAGTGACAAGGACAACGGTTTTCCATCCCGACACAGGATTGCCTGGCACTTGCCCACGTTAGCAGCTGTGAGGGTGAAGCAGCCACCAGGGTCAGTGGGATCATGGCGAATGTGACACAGAGCTGCTGAGCCACCAAGCTTCTGACCTGCAGTTCCGAGTCTCCTGCAAGAACAGAGGAAATGCAAAAGGTAGGGGAAGAGGAAGTTTATTTGTGCAGATTTTAGTTTTTGGTATTCAGACCAGAAATTTGTAACACAGAAAAGATGTTTTGTACATACAACAACGACCGATTAATCGAGGACCAAACTTTACCATGTCAAGCCAATTCTACCTTTGCATGACGAGGAAGGTGTTGGTCATATAATCTTCTTCACTCTTGGTCTTGTGTAGTTCTTCAGCCAGCACATCATTCATTGTGCACTGCAAAAGGTAGGGCACTTCCACATTTCTATCCCCATCAAACACGCCGTACAGAGCTTCACGACTCCCACAGAAACTGTTCACCGAAAGGGCCGCAACACACAGTCTAAAAAGGAGAAGAGAAGAAGGCCATAACTTCACTGAGGCAGAAACAATGTGGGCTTCAAAGACGTAACTCGTCTGTTCATACATTGCTCATACTTTTTCATACCATGGAAACAATGCCTTCTATTCATTTGAGTGTGCAGTACAACAATAACACTTGCCTACTGAGCATCACTTATGTACTGCATGTGGAAACAATATGTATAACTGCTCAAATCTTTTCCTCAGCGTGCATTAACACAAACTTAAATTACATCTTAGTCTCTACAGAGTATTCTACACATGTTCTGGCATGTGACTATACATGACGTATGATTTCAGTAAGCACTGCTTTAATATTTCATTTGAGTCATCTGGCTTTAACAATGGCGTTTCTCAAGTTGTTTGGATTAGTGAGGCTTCACCGGACTGATGCGATGGCAGCTGTTCTTTTTCATCGACTGGAATGAACTCACTTGTTCTTGATGCCTGATGCCTCTGTGTAACCATGACTCCAAACAGCAGGCCCACCAGATACCTCATTCGATGAAAAGGTTGGAGGAGGATCAATACGGAAGCAGCGAATATTACTAGAAAACAAAAAAAACAGGGCAAAGATCAAATACTCTGTATGATATGGAGGTGTGAAGATAGATAAACCAGTGAGAGGATTCCATTCTGGCTTTTTCCAAAAAAAAAAAAAAAAAAAAAGACAGACTCAACATCCACCTATCCATCATCCACTGTTTATCCTGGAGCTCCAGGGTCATAGTGAGCTGGAGCCAATCCCAACAGATATTCAGTATGAGGTGTGGTACACGCCAGTCTCTCAGCAGACTCACACATAGAAACAGACAAATACTCACATTTACAGCTACGAGCAATTCAAAGTCACCGATTAGCCTAACCCAAACATGCATGCCTCTGTACTGTGGCAGGAAACCAGAGTACTCAGAAAAAACCCACACAGGCACAGGGATAACGCGCAAACTCCTCAGGCCCCAGGCTTGAACGGTGTTCAACATTAAATATGTACACTGACTTATATTAAACATAAAAAAAAAAAAAAAATCAAATACACCATGTTCCAAATATGAGTCATAGTCACACTCATAGTCTACAAATTTTCTGCATTAAACACAGAAAGCTGTAAAAAAAAAAAAAAAAAAAAAGCAAATACATACTTGAGTTGTTCAAGGGTCTTGTGGTCCAGGTTGAGACGAGGGTTTCCAGTCAGGTCCAACTCCTGAAGCTTGGGAGGCAGATTCTCTGGTAGCGTGATCTCGCTCAGCTCATTGCAGCTGAGATCCACACACTAACAGAGAATACCAGTCAGTGAAACATACAGTATAGAGAACAAGTTTGGGGAGATATGCTATTACTGTTGGCTTACTTTCATCTCCATCAGCTGCATGACCTCTGGAAAGACCTCGATGGCATTTGAGTGGGCGATGAGCGTGTGCATTCGGCGGCAGTTCATGATGGTGGTGGGAACAGTCTTCAGTATGTTTCCACTCAGGTCCACCTCCTCCAGCTCCTCCAACTTGGCCATTTTACTGTTGGAAGAGGGAAAGCTTTTGATCAGCTGAAGTCATTCATCGATTAGTCAAACAAAAAGCCTTTAGAACAAGTAGTATATTAATGCTGTTATGTTGGTCAACTAAATAATAACACTAAATAATACAACTAAAGTTGGTTTTAAGCTTTAACTGCACTCTTGCTGCAATCCATCAGTTGGACTGTGACTCTAGACCATTTGGGAAATTCTAATTGTTTTCTCTTTCTTTATATTACTGTAAAAAAATCTCTTTAGGATTTGGACTATTGGACAGATAAAACAACCTAAAACTCCAAATGACTGATTAAAGAAAAGAATAATTATTAAACAACAATGAAAATGGAATCATTCGTCCCAGGGCCGGTGTAAAATATAGCTGAGTAGATAGAGGAGTGAATGGTCATACTGGAGTGTAACATGTTTTCACCTTGCTGGGAAAGTCTGGAGATGGTTATAGGCCATGTGAAGAACTCGAAGGTGTGTATGGCCTGTCAGCATTGGCACGCACTTGTCTGTCAGCCGGTTATTGGTCAGGTAGAGTTCCTGCAGGATGCTGTGGCTCTCCTCTGAAAGGCTGGATGGAGGTAGGTGCTCGAGCTTATTGGCTGATGCATTTACACATCGCAAGCTGAAAGTGGAAAAATATAGACTCAGTTTTGTTTTCCCTCAGACCCGGAGATGAAAAACAAGGTGAGCCACTTTCATTGCAAACTTTTGTTTGAATTCCTACTTTTATGACCCACATTGAAATTTTCCCTTTTCCCATCCTTTGCTGGTTGCTTGCTTTTTATTTGCCTGTCATCCTTGGCCCTGTGTTACCTGTCCTCATTTAAAACAAAACAAATCACTTCTTGCTGAAGATTAATGCTACCTGTCAGATTTGAGAAACAGGTTGCAGGGCAGTTCCACCAACTGATTGTGCTGTACGTCCAAAACCTCCAGCAGAGGGCGCTCCACTCTCTCAGGCAGCTTGTGCAACTGGTTATGTCCTGCACTCAGCTTTCTCAGACTGTTGCTGCATAACAACCTGCGGCATGGAGAATATATAGATGGTGGGGTTAGAATATCAAACATATGAACTGTACTGGTGGTGTATTACAGATACGAATGGACATGGATGGTGAATAGGTTATATGACACAATGAGCCGATGAAAGAGTGAAATAGTCGTGGAAATGAGGTTAGTGCAGCAGGGGGATGGGGGTGAGTATAAGGACGGGAAAGCAGAAAATAGCAGTGCCTCTAGTGGAACCTACAGATGAAATTCATCAAGCTGACATACTGGGTAAAAAATAAATCTACAGTCTACAATGAGGGGACAGGAGGAAGAGAGAGGGGGAAAAAAAAGACGCAGAGGGTAGAAGGCTGACAGAGCGACGCGAGGAAGAGGAGCAGGAAGTGAGCTGCATCTGAGCTGACCTTCTCAAAGGCTTTCCAAAGAGGTAGAGACTGGGCAAGAGCTGTGGAGGTTACAGGCTATCTGTGTGATTTACGAGGCTCTATGGGGGATAGATTACTGGCTGACAAAGGGCAGGGAGAATAATGCTGTGCTGTACTCCATTTACAGGCTTACGGGCACATTCGCAAAGAGTGAGACTCACCGTGCAGGGAGCTCTGTGATGAGGTTGTGGCTCACATCCAGAACTTCCAGTTTCTTTGCTTCACACAGCCAGTCTGGCACAGACTCCATATGGTTCCTGGGTGGGAATGACAATGATGATAAATTATGTGCAGTTTGCAAAGCTAGATACTTAACTTGGAATAAAATATATTGGGATGATGTATTTGAATTCCCAACAGTCCTGCTCCAGAAAGATTTTGAATGTAAACTGGATTTTTTCATTTTTTGTAACATTACAGACACATTTTAATCAGGTAACTGAAGTCTAAACTGTGAGACAGAGAAGTTAATAATTCTCTCGTGTCTATGTCAAGTGTGACAATCTCTCAAGGCCAAAATGGAAAAAAGGAATCAGACCTTTTATTGAGCACGAAGTCACTAAATACAGGACCCTTTCACTTAATTGTGTCATATCACAGGTGACGCAGTAACACAATGACAAGTTCACATTTTACTACTCTTTCAAGGATCCTTTTACTGTAAATGAAGGTCATGCAGGCAGTAGACCTTTAAAGGAAGTGTTCTCCCATTGTACAATTACTGCTCTGTTGCTGTTGCAGAGCACAGATGGACTCTACATAATCAAACTAGTTTTTTTTATTTTTTTTATTAATGTTGAATTCCTTTTTTGTATGCAAGTGTGTACTTTGGGGATTTTTCTCACCTCGAGATGTCCATGTAATTGAGATTGGAGGGCACAGGATTGACATCCAGTTGTTGTAGCTCTGTAGGGAAAAATCCAAACACATTAACCTACAGCAAGGACAGATGCAGCCTATTACAAAGGCAGGTAGATGATAGAAAATGGAGGGGAGCATTTAGGAGGGGGGTGACAAGCTAGAGAGGAAAGAGAAAGACAATGAGACTGCAGCACTAATGAGAAAAACAGATGCATGTAGAGGGAAGAACATGGGGGGCAATAATTATGTAATAAAATAAAGGAGTATACGTTGCAAGTTCAGAGAAACACGTGTCAGAAAGTTCAGTTTCAATACTAGTGATGTGACAGCAATGTGAGAGAGAAGAGGGTATATCTTTTTCTAACCACACAGTTGCTCTTGCAGAAGAGAATGCATGCCAAACCCACCGTTGTTGGAGGCATAGATGCCTTTGAGTAAGCAACCCTTGGCCTTGAGGCGGGTGATGCAGTTCCTCTCGCAGTGAAGCACCTCAAGCCTGGGGAAGACTGAAGTGTCCAGGTCCATCAGCCTGTTATCCCTCACATCCAGCTGCGTCACGTGCCTCAGCAGGTCGGGTTCATCTGGCACCATGTTTGAGATCTTATTCAATCTGACAGAGGGAGCAGGAAGGAGGCAAAAGTTTAGCTGTAGTTGGCTCAGGTTGAACTGCACGGGCTGTGACCTTTTCTTGTACAGCAGGGAATATGCCTTGGGTCATGCCTGATTTATCGTGCAGCTTCTTGAGTTTTGTTTACTAAGTTATTCTGTGTGCAACACTGATGAAAGTGGTTTTTGATTTCTTAAGTGAGTAGTGAATAGGTTACACTAAATGACTATTCTGTCACCTGCTGATACATTACATAGTTCAAGCATAAAATTACTAGAAACCATCTACAGCAAACATTAATTGGACATAAAATATTGAAATGTAAGGATAAGCATTCTGTTCCATAAATAAATGACCAGAATCTAGTCACAGCCAATGATGATTAGAAAGACTGCTGTTGTTTTGAAATAATAAATTGCTGGACAGCAAAAGAAAATAACAAATAACATGGCATAAATTCTACTGTTATTGTAAAAAAAAAAAAAAAAAAAAGGATAAAATTAAATTAAAATTAAATATTAATTCTATGGTACTATAAAGGCTACTTATACTGTAATATGTTAAATATTATTAGATATTTCTATGCTTTTATAATGGCTTGTTTATTATATTTTCAATATACCCTCTAATTTAAAAAAAAAAACTGACTTGAAGACAAAGTCAAACAGATATTTGTCCAGGTAGATGACAACATTGGGAATCCAATTTTCTAACACTGCTTAAGTATGTTAGAAGGAGTGGAGTATTAACTGGAAAATACTGCAAGTCATTCCAGGTCTGTGCTTTTACCAAACAATGTGAAGTTACCCAATGTAGCCAATACAGGCAAATGATTTCCTGATTCCGTGCTGTATAGTTGTCTGTTCATGTTTTGGCTTTCTCTTAGTGTTTTTGTTTCTATCATAAGTGGGTTAACAAGTGTCATTTAGGACATTGCTTGAGGTAAACACGACTGGGGACTACTTGTTCTTCATGAGGTTGCAAAAAAGCAGTTATCTTATAATGTTTTTTTTATTATTATTTATTTGTAACAATCCTCCTGTGTTGTTGTACCTTAGATCAATGTGTTTGACACGGAGCAGTCTGAAATTCTGCAGGGTGAGAGTTTCTAGGTTATTCCCAGCCATGCACAGCTTCTCCATGGAGGCTAACCGCTCCAGAACCTGGGGCACGTGGTTGAACTGGTTGAAGGAAAGGCCTAAGTAACTCAACCTCTGGAGGGAACCCAACTCACTGGGAAGCTCATCTAGACTGTTTCCGTCCAACAGGAAAGTCTGCAAACTGAGAAACGAAAATTACATTAGACCATTGACCTCGTTGAAGAAAGGGGAAATAGGCAGGGTGTTATTTTAAACAAACCAAATGTGTCTTTGTTTGCGCACATAGTTCAGCTCAGAGTCAGAACCTGCCAACTAGGAATTGTTCAACAATTTCAGCATTCATAATCCGTACACTTACTATCCAGCAGATGGCAGTAGCAGCCAAAATGCCCTACTGGCCACTTCTGGAATTTTTCAGACATACCAGATCATTCCCGCAGATTAACTTCTCATCTAGGCCTGATTCAACCCACATACCTGTATGTCCTATACAAGCTGTCTGTACTGACAAAACTGCAGAATGACAAAACTATGCAGTATCCTGCATTGTTATAAAGGGGGAAATGGGTCCCACTGTAATAATGTATTTATTAATGATCAAATTTATGTAGTTACTTTTTTGTAGAGTAAGTAACAGATAAGATATTGATGTGCACCTAAAACACTAAAATGCTTTGGAGCTTTCCATGAGGAAAGGAATGATCTTCAGTCAGCAAAATAAGTTTTGTTCCATCCTCTTGAAAACACTGGTCTAGAGCCAAGTAATCTGCCAAGTTCAGCAGACAGAGTAACCTTCACCAAGTAGGCCTAATATAATTTCATAGCTGCTAGAGCCATATGGCATAATTTTATTTAAAATGTAATGTGAAGTCCTCAGGCAGCATTTGTAAAGAAAAGCTCAGGTGTGCACACAAAAAAGAAACATATATATATATATGACTTGGAAGTGACTAAAAAACAAACAGCCCAGTGGCAGGCCATGATTGAGATAAAATGTCATGGGAAAACACCACAGACGATCAGGTCAGGTTCTTTTGTAGTTTACTTACATGTTTAAACTAGAAAGGTACACCATGGTGGTGTGTTACACCATGTGCTTGTTGCTAGGTAACACCCACATTTGGCTATGTAAACTTTTGACGCTGAAAGAAGCACAAATGTGGTTGGCCTGTGGAAAAGTTTTCTGATTTTCAGACTTTAAGATGACACCAACACAGAAATAAGACCCTAGTAAAAAATGAAAGTGTTGGATAAATACCAACACATGCAGCCAAAAGCAGAGAGAGGTAAGGTAAATAAAAAGTAGAATCGATAGTAGAAAAGCCACAGAGGAAGATCAGATAAAGTGTATTTACAACTGGGGTACAGTATTCCTAAAGTTAATATTCCGATATATTCAGCCCCTGTTTTTACATAGGACTGTGTAACACAAATAGATTTACTATAGTTTAAATGAGCTCTGTCAGCAATAACTTGCTGCTGTTACATACTTGGTCATGGCTCCCACTGAGCCGGGGACAGAGGCCAGGTAGTTACAGCTGAGGTTGACCTCTGTCAGGGTGGGGATGTCACAGATGGCCAGGGGGAACTGACCAAGATGGTTGTTGGAGAGGTTGAGGCTCCGCAGACGAGAAAACCTGCGTTTAAAGAGAAAGAAATGTAAAGTAAAGCTTGCACAGAACCTATGAAAAACACACGTCTAGATTCAACACACCCATGAACCAAATCCATCCTAAGACTTGAACAAGTAAGTGTGGAATCGATGCCTGTGTTCATTTAAACACCGCTGACCAGTGGTATTTGGCTTTGTGTACATGACAGAGTGGTGACCTTCAGGGAGGTTGGCCCCACAGGGGGCAGGGGAGCCAAGGGACTATGGTTTAGCAACACACATACAGACACAACCATACCCACACATGCAACCTGCTATCACCTATCATGCACAGATTGAGCAGCTATGGTGAGCCGGACATGGGCAGTGCGCCATATTAACACTGCAGGAGCAGCTGCTTACACTGGCACTACTTGATGTTCCTCTGTATGTACTCATGCACACACTATATCACAATGATGGTGGAAAAGAGAACCGAGACATCAGGGCTATTGATTAGGGTGGCCAAGAAATTCCACCTGACCATGACTCCTACAAGCAGTGGGTTAGGGTTTGTGTGAGAAAATGTCATTCCACTATTAAATCAACCTCTGCAAACTGCTGAGTAATGCCCATGTCACACATTTTCTCCTATCATGATCTCTTTTTCTCCTTATGCCTTCCAATGATTATTTAAAGCTGCAAAAATCTGGCTCACTTTCAGTTGTTCATTAGGTAAACATCAACACAACTCTTTTCTATTGCTAATGTTGCTCTGTATCTGCTGAATGTGTAAATAGCCAACAGCATGTTAACACCCAGATTAAGTTTATACTATTTAACCTTCCGCTGCCCCTAAGTGGCCAAAAATATCTATCAATGGAACTTTACTCCTTTCACATGTCCTTAAATCACCCTTTTCACCTCAAATTTTGTCTTTCTGCCAGTATTCTGCCCAACATTCCTCCCTGTCTCTTCATTTCCACGACTTTTATGTCCTTCATGACTCGCTAAACTGTCATACATATGTAAATAAACAGGTCACAGGTTCAGTGATATGCATGGAACATCAGCCATTCCCCTCAGTGACCTCTGTCCGTCTCGGAGAGAAATGCATGCTGGGAAGGCAGTCCCATTCCACAGGAAAGAGCTAGTATCCCAGACAACTGATTATGCATATCTGATTGGCAGTTCACCCACAGTCAGTACGTGGCTAGACAGAAACGAGAATAGGGCAGAGGCATGTGGCAGGTTCACACATTCCATTCCTCTTGGAAAAATACAAAGCACTGAGACCCCGTGCTAAATGTCAGAGAAAGTCCTTGTTTATACTGAAACAAAAACAGACTCTCACACAACTGTCCACACCAAAACACATTCGCCCACATCCATAAGCTTGCACACAGAGTATTATTGTTCTTGACTCCAGCTCTTCTGACTTGAGTCTCTCAGTGGTGAAGCGAGGACTCAAGTAACTCTGCTCCATGTTTCTGTCAGTACCCCTCTTTTTTTTTAAGCCAACTCTTCATCTCTTTCTCATCACTGACCTCTTTTTCTCTCACACTGGGTCAAATGTGGATGAGTCTACTTAAGTTTGCCAAAGCTAAATGCATGCTATCGCTCTTGACCAGCAAGGGAAGCTGTGTGCCCCTCGTTTAGACTTAAAAACTAACTATTTCCTATGCCTCATCTTCTTTTCAACACCATTTATTATCCTGAAGATTTAAAAAATAAATAAACAAATAAAAGAAAGTGGCTATAACAGAGCCATGGGTATTTATAATTTTCCATCAGGAAGACACACAGGCATACAGGAGAAACCGGCAAAGCACACACAAACATATTCCTGTACATCCAGTCATCTAAAAAGACAAAAAATAAATAAATAAATAAAAAACACCATACTATACGCACTGACCCAAAATCTGTAGTCTGCACCCACTTCTTCTGTTGCACATGAGCATGCAACCATCGCTCCCTCTCACGCAGAAACTCCATTCTTCCAACACATCATCTCACACAATTCACTTAGTTACATTGTAAACATTTTTTGGCGGTAATATTCAGAAAAAGGTACAGCGACACGTGCACAGTGTACACATGAACAAGGTGAACTCACGCATGCACGCACATAAATGAGCACACGCATACATCCGTCTTGGATGTAGGTTTTAATCTGGGACCATGATAAGCGTGTAGCAGATGGTGCTCAGAGACAGAGAGAGAGAGAGAGAGAGAGAGAGAGAGAGAGAGAGAGAGAGAGAGAGAGAGAGAGAGAGAGAGAGAGAGAGAGAGAGAGAGGGGCCAGGCACATTAAAAGCTTCCCTGCAGATGAAGATCAACCCTTCTGGACTATGGGCTCATTTGGCCTAGCCTGATACAGCACAGCCCTGGCTAGCCTCTGTTGTCCCTGTGTGCTCATGGCCCTGGTCCTAGACTGCTCAGGATGATGGCTTGCAAATTGCAGGCGAAGGCAAAAGCTGTCCAAACCAGCCAGTCATGACCTGCTGTGACCAGTGTGTCTTGTCTCTTTCCTTGTAAAATGGCCCTGCCCATCTCCTTTTCTGGCCAAACTATGTGAGCTTTGTTTAACCTTCCCAAGTCACATCCTGCCCAGACCAACCCATTCACACCACCCAACCTGTAACACCTCCTCACGTCTGTCCTCTCTTTTCTTATCTTTCACTTCTTCCTGCTTCTTCCTCCTCCTTATAGTTTAGTTCAGGTGTGTTTACTGTAGATTTACGATGTCATTGTACCTCTGTAGCTGCTGCAGCTGCTGGTCTGCAGGCAAGAAGTTATGCTTGAGGTTAAGGTGGGTGAGATCATGGCTGTAGAAGAGGTTGGGAGGAAGCTGCTCCAGGCTACAGCAGGACAGATCAACTGAGTTGATTCTCTGGGACACCATCTAGATGGAGGTGGAAAGGAAAGCAAAAAAAAAAAAAAAAAAAGAGGATAAGTGACAGAGAAAAATAAAAATATTTTTTGTTTAACACTTTACTGGTTTACTGTATGTACGTATGTGTGTGTGTGTGTGTGTGTGTCCCCTGCTGCTAGGGGATCAAATGTCATTCACTGGCTAATCTTCTTTGCATTAGAGAGTCAGAGAAAGTCGAGGGAAAGTCCATCAGGTTAATGACCTAAGATCACATGACTTCTGAGTGTTATCCTGTGGTCATTTGTTCGCAGAAACACAGAATGTGCCATCTGAAATAAAATGACAGCAGTAGTGTCTGGCTTATCTTACACATGAAAATCTACAGTCTGTGAACTCGAGCCTTTCAGAGCACAGTTAGCTAGAGGCTCAGCAGTCTTCACTGTGGCACGTGCTGCTTCTATGCAGGCTTCTATTCTGAGTGGCCCTCTGGGTGCTGGTGACATGCATGTCCCTGTTAATATTTAGAAAAGAGGTTTTCTGGCTATGGCCTACTTGAGTTAAAATGAGAAAAAGAAGAGAGGACTATGAGTAGTGTTTATGTGTGTGTGCACCCAGAAACACTATAAACTAGTTTGGACAGTAATAAAATATAAAATATTTCATTTCAATCCATTCAGCTCATATGGAGAGCAGGACTGCAGTGCCACATTTTCATGCTTCTAGCTCACAGTCACACATGATCTGAAATACAATGCAGCCCACCAGTAAATAGTGCCATTGAGCGCGTGCTTCTTTTTTACCTGTTCCAAGTCTGATAAACACACACACAAACACACAAACACACAAATACACACAAATACACACACACACACACACACACACACACACACAGTACCTTGGCAGCGTGTCTGTGCCAGCGCAGGTGCTCCGTGAAGCTGTCAAAGCTGACGTAGTACGTCTGACTCTGAGGTCCTGCTGAGCTGAAGGCCAAACAGTGATTGTGCTTCTTCACCTCCTCAACCTGCAGCACGACACACACAGGAGTGACATTAGAATCTGAAATACTGACATCTCTGGCCCACCTCTGAATATAAATTATAAACCTACGCCTATAAAGTCAGGAAATACAAGAAAAAAAAACAGCGAAGGAAAGCTGACACATGGACATCTCACTAGAAGTTAAACCAAATATAACACATAATGGCTGATTGATGATGACACTCTGAAAATATATAAGGTACACATAATCGAATTACATGTACCTGTATATGACATAAGCAAGAACATGTGAAACTGCTTTTCAGACAGTCACACACTCCAACACATGGACTCTGTGAATGAATGGCTGACTAGTTATGGTTTCTGAATACTGGCACACATAAACACAAATTCACTACATGCAGGTGCATGTAGTGGCACTGTGTAGATGAATGGTTGACTAGAGGTCACATGTTGTCTAGAAATGTTTAAAAACTGGGTGTGGTGGAATATGGAGTGTCCTTTGTCGCAGGTAGACAGGTAGAAAGGGCTTTTCAGAAGAGCCCTTAGAGTTTATTTACTGGCCTTGCAGATAGACTGATCTATAAAGCAATAAAGGGGATAAAGGGAATCAGCTTAAAAAAAGTACAGAAAGAAACAAGGTTACTTGATTTCTTCCATTACACCAAACATTACAGCAAGTCTTGCGTACAGAATAGAAACATCCCTGCAGAATGCTAAAAACATTTTGACTATGTGAAACCTGGTTTGCACCTATTCTGTTTGACTTTGAGCTGAAATGAACAAAGCAGAAAGCATTGTTTGAGTGTCAAACTAAAGGACAGCTGTTATAGGTGAAATGTTGCTGAGGACAAACTCCACTGCGGGGCGAGACAGAGCATACTAAGAATGACTTTATCAGGTCATATCAGGTGATGTGACTTCATGGGTTTATGATCCTAAGCATAAATTACATATCACAAGCATTAAAATAATATATATATATATATATATGTGATGCAGTTGCGGCCTTAACATACTTTTCCTCCAATGAGTGGCAGAATGTGCATCTTCCCTGTCTGGCTCTCTTTGACAGAGGACACGATGAGGCAGGTGCCGCACAGGATGACCTGCCGTCTGGTCCAGCGGTTGACTGGTAACTGGAGCTTCCCTTTCCGAACGTTGTATGTCCCTGACAGCTGGACACGCTCTGAGCTCTCGATGTTTTGGGGCTTCCCTGTGGAAAAAAAAAAAAGAAAGAAAGAGAGATACTGTGTAACTAACAGCAGTGTAGATGTGAAAAGAGAGGGGATCGCTAACGTCAATGACCTCCATTGTCTGGGGACAAAGAATGTCACAATACAATTTCATATCAATCAATCCAACAGTTGTTGAGATAGTGGATTTGTGTTCAGGGCAGCTCTACATTAATAGAGTCTTAAATTTAACACCAGGTGCATCTCTTTGAAATTATGCTCTCACACTTTCTGAGCTGCTTTATTCAGTTTTACCCATCTGTCTGTCTCTCCTCCAAGCCCTGTTCTCTTCACTGCTAGCCTGCCAAACCTGACAGTCAAGCTGCTTATCAGGCGTTCTGTCAGCCAGGCTGTCTTATCGTTCTGTCTAAACATCCACCTGCTTTCTGTCTACTTCCACCTCCGCAAAATACCACCCCAGGCAGGCATGTGCTTCTGTCCTCCCCCTGTCATTTCTCTTCGATCTGTCCGGCTCCCTGGCTTTTACTTTCGCCATTCTAGTTTTGTGTATTTTGCTTGCAGCATATTTAACCTCACTGTTTTCTTATTAAGTTAAGAGATTCAAGGATTGCTTTACAAAGTTTTGCTGTAAACCAGCTGCTTCCCTCTTGTGCTGTCGCTTACAAACACATATTTAATTTTGCTTCATACTGAAGGGTGGGGGAGTGGAGCTAAGTTAAAGAGAGGAAGGAAAGACTTAAACAAGTGCAAACTTGCACACGTTCCCATGACTTTAAATAATTTAGCTCTTTCACATGCCGACTGTAAGGTTAATGCAGTAGCGTACTGTACTGCACACCATCTTCATCCAACCTCACTCGAGTAGAGTTTAATAATATTCTGACCAGAGAGTGGCTTATTTGAGCTGATGTAGCTCAACCTGAGGTCATAGCAATTCATATTTTATTCTAATGTTTTTCACAACATATCCACAGATGAATTCACCTTGTCCATGGAGCAAGGTTTCATACAAAGTAGAAGATCGTATCTTTTATTTTTTTTCACTGAACCCTGACTTTTCCACTGTGCTATGATCTAATCCTGTGTTCACAGCAGAATCAGAAACACAGTTTGCAAAAGGATATTTCCTCTAAATGCTGTGTGTGTAACATAACACAGTATTGTTAGATGCAAGCTGTCTTGGTATGCTTAAACAGTAGACTTTATTGCACATAACTAGACAGTATCCAATACAACCCGAGCCTATAGTGCAAAGATGCAACCTACACAGCAGTTTACGTTTTCAGCATTCCTCATACAAACTAAGCATTAAAAAAAAAAAAAAAAAAGTATGAGAATGTAACACTGTTTGCTACATTTGCTACAGCACGAATAACCATAATTCTGCAGTCTATCCTAACATCAACACTCAACATGGAATAGAAAACTCCAGAAATTACACTTAGAATATGATGAATAACAATGAAGCATATGTCCATACTGCTTTAACACAAGTGGGTGGCTCTTGAGATAAAGGTGTGTCTTACTCATTTAGATGAAGGATTAGTTACAAACCAATGCCAAGTTAAATAATGGCATAAGCTTTTTACACTGTGCACAAAGCTGTGAAGCTATCTACAGTTTATACACCGTATATGACAATTTAAGCAGCATGAAAGCACACCTCTTTTTCATCATTTCTCTCTGATCTCTGGCAATCAGCTTTGACTTCACAGCAGCAATCAAAAGCTGGCAATCATAATCTAGAGATAAATATGGATAAACGTGTTTTAATGAGATATCATGACATGAAATCTGTAATATTTATAGTGCCTTACTAGAATCCCTACAGACTTTAGGCCTGTAAAGTACTGTACATGAAATTGTCATCTTCAAACTGGTACAAACAATTATATGTGCCTGTTAGGTTAACTGACATTAAATTTTTATATGTTGTAAATCCCAGTAAATTTAAATTAAAAAAAAAAAAAAGTGGCATCTTTAAATGGTAACTTTTAGGATAAATCAAAATTGATGGCTACAGCTAAAAATTATATTTAGTTAAAAACAATACTAGACATCAACTCCTTAAGATAGTGTACCTTCTGAATCTTTCTACTGTTGCCCCAGATTCATCCCTAAATATTTTTTGGGTGTTTATCCTGTAAACTTTGTCTTCTCTGTTTTGGACCAACTGCTCTTCACTGTTGATTTAATTGCACTTCAAGGGGAGACTGCAGGAAGCAAATGAAACTGTCCACATTGTTGTGCATGGAAATGGTTTTGCTATGCAACAGACAAATATAACAGATGCCCTATTTTGTTTTCACTTTCAAATACAGTAAGTTATTAAGATAAGTGTGTTAAACTGGGGACCGAAGTGTCTTTTAAGAGGAAACATGGGGAAGGGAAAGACAAGGAAGATTAGCTAAGGAAGCAAAATGATTTTTAAGAGGAAAACTATCACCCAGCATGTACCAAATAAACACACACTCAACTTTTAATATTAATAAAAAGCTAGTATCATGTTGTGTTTTGATTTTTCTTTGAAAAATAAATGCTTACATTTTTATCTTAGTTTAAGCACACAAACTAGAATATTTATCTGTTTTATACCTGCAGGAAAACAGCAGGAATTAAACGAATGCAGCATAATATGAACGCTTAAATCTTAAATTCCCGGTCATCAGCACCAAAATCAAAAACAGTAATATTTAGGCCAGGAGCTATCATCCACCAAATTCCATCCAAATCCACATTATAGCTTCCTAACAGACAGACAAACCAAGTGGGGTGACTGAACAGACCGGTTCCCCCTTCCAACCCTGCTGGCTGGCAAAGGTAACCAGCATGAGCATATTTTCATGAGCAAGCTTAAGAAGGGGGTATGTGTTGCATTAGACAAATTATTCACAAGCTTTTAGCCTCAATATGTCACATGGGCATATCCCTACTATTTTTAGGCCTTTTGTTGGAACCCACATAAGCATGTGCACAAACATACGCACCGTACTCCTCCTCCTACTCTTCCCCATGATGAAATCCAAACACACACACACACATACAGTGACAGTGATTAACCATCTCCATATGTGCAGCTGTCTAAATTGTCCCCCCTGAATGCTGATGGACCAAAAACAGCAAGCGATTTTTCAGAGGGAGAACAATACAGACAGCTCGAGTGGGCTGATTTTCTGATAAGAGGAGTTTGAAAGCCAGTCCTGAGCAGATGCTGCCGTTTACAACTATCTCACATGGACATGGGATGAGTGGATCAAGGCAAATTTCATGGGAATGGGAATGCACAGCAGAGGAAGCACAGGGATGGGTGTGACTCGCACGTGAGCATCCTGTTTACAGGGGTGGACCACAAAAAAGTAAGATTTCTCAGTAACCTTACACTAGGTGAAGAACTTATAAAAGACAACTGCTATATTCCAAATGTATGAACCATAGACCACCTACACCATAAATATTTTCAGCAGCAATGATGTTAGTCATAGTGGTCATCCCATAATCTATGGGTAGCACATAAAATATAATTTTAAAAATAATACATAGGGCCTGCAAGGTGGGTGTGTTTGTGTGCAGAAGTCAAGTCTATTCCTAGACCTACTGTATGCAGTTGCAGGAATAGTAGTGTGTGTGTTGTTTAGTGGAGATGGCTTCCTTCCTTCTCCCTAGGCTCAGGAAAAGTGTGCTTCCCTTTCACACTAGGCTCCAGTACCCATGGGTGTGCACCCCTGCTCAAACTCAAACACACAACAAATACAAACAAGATCAGTAAGCTGAGGCTTATACAGTATCTCACTCTCATTGGTGAATATTATTCCTGCAGGAGCTTGAAGCACAATCAATGACCCAAAGTACAGAAACTAAATGTTTCTGTACTTGTTTTTAATGTTCTAAAACATTTGTTTACAGAGTAATTTTTATAAATTAAAATGAACTGGTCTTTATTGGTAAAGTGATCAATTTATTTCTGCAACTCTTCAATTATGTGTCAATCAATTTATCAAAAACAAAGGCAATTAAATCAAATTTATCACACAGAACTATCAAATGCAGTCAATTGAGCGAGTGTACACAAGTCCAGTTTTTTTACATGCAGATCCATCTTACTGTATCCAGATCACAGTACTTTAATAATGACGTGAGCACAGCATGCTTGACTGCAAGATTTTCCACCTGATTTTTCACTTCTCCTGAGCCATTGATAACCTTGGATTTAAACATACAACCTAATAACTTTAGACCAAGTGTTACTCTGCAAATGCACATTACTACAAATTGTACTATCATGTGCTTTGTTTCCTTGTCCATTACATTGATAAGGTGGAAAATCAAATATATTCTCAAGACACTGTTTCATCGTACTGCTATGACATTACATGGTAGCCCTTCACTGTCGTAGTAGGGAACCAGCACTATGCATTTTCATTTTCAATTCATAACTTCAAGCCTGTGAAACACACTTTACTGTATAATTTAAAAAATTAGCATGTAGATGTGTAACAGCTGCTACTAACAGTGAGCATCCAGCATTCTCTGAATACTGATATGGAGTATTTTAACAAAGACAACCACACTGACATGAGAAGAAAAAAAAAACTCCTGTTAGATTAATGTCACTATTCGGATCCAATGTTTCCACTACCAGGTCACAAAGCTGTCACTCAGATGCTCTGCTGCCCCTGTTATCCATCATTGTTAGTTAACAGTACCCGAGGCCAACCTCCCTCCTTTCATCGCCCATTTAACAGATCAACGGTTTTTTTCCTGGACTTCTCAGTAATAACAAGGACACATCCCTGGTTAATCATCCTGCTCTGCTAAATGCAACCTGACATCAGCACACCTCCACTACAGGACTGGGCATGCCATACCGCAGGGCACCAATGACCCACATAAGTGAGAGCAGAGCGCGAGCATGCGTAGACACACACTTGCTTATAATATAGGCAGTGACAGATGTGACGTACTGGATGGCGAGACTTTAGAATATGTGGCTGCTAAGCCCATAACGGGTTCCTGTGAAGTATGTAAGTACTCCTAAGAAAATCCATGCTGTATTAGACAACAGCAGTTTTAAAGAAGTTGATGGAGCAACACAAAAATAGACTGAAGACAAAGCAAGGCCAGCTGTTACTGTGTGACACAAATAGCTGCACTGTCCCTCTATTACAAAACGAGCACATGTGCACACACAATGTCAAACTGCATCTAGTTAAAGGTGTGGGTCTGCAGGCGAGGGGAGGATGTGCTTCCCACATCTTATCAGCTATGCCTCTCTGCCTACATCAGTCAACCCCTTTATATGTTTCTCCAGCTCTCCTCCCCCCCTCTCTCATTCTCCTTGGAAGATTTGAAATCATTACTCAGATCTAAAGTGACAGGCATATATTAAGCTAACTGTCTGCTCAAGAGGTGGTTGATTAGCCTTGCTAGAAGGCGACAGAGTCCATCGAGGGTGACTGGCTCCTTGCTGCACTCACCTGAGTGCTCCTCAGTTTTCTTCGCAAAACGTTTTACCTCTCTGCACCTTTCACAATGACGCACCTGTTGAACTGCAAATGTGAAGAGGTATAATAAGCTGAAGTATGTGTTTGCACGTGAAACAAGTGAGTTGTTCATGCATTATCGCTGTATGATACTGCAATTTAGCATGTTGTCTTTACTCTTTGTTGATAGAGCACTGACGTGGGCCTAGGTTTTAATATTTTGAAGCTGGTCTGTAAGAATGACAGTTTGTCCATGTCTGAAAAATCTATACCTACTATTATATGGACTGCTATGAAACTTTGTATTTAAATTTTTATTAATTAATTTTGGACTTACAAGTATGTATTCTAGTTCACCCCAAAAAAAGTTTTATACTGTATTTTTTGTCATGTTTGCAGGTTGGAATTTGATCTTCTGTCTTTTTTAATTTAAAATGACCTTGATCCAACTGTAGTGAGTCTATAATAACTTCAGTATATTAATGTACGCGCAATACAAACGTGCAATCATCCATGAAAGCATGATAAACTGTAAACTCTGCAGTGTTTGGACAGTGCCACAAGCAGTTGATTAGATAGATGAGTTTATTTAATCATCCATGTTGCTGCTTGCTTCCATTATCTCTTTAATTAATAAAACAATTAAATATGATTAGACTGTTATGGATTTTAGATTGCATAAGCAACATTTGTGGATGTGTGTGATTTTAAAAAAAAAGAGGCACTCAATTGTAATTATCTGTACTATGCCACAAACAATATCTGCCTATCTAATTGAGCATAAGGTGACAGGCAGGCCATGTGTGCACTTTTCAAGAGTGCTGAGGAGTGCTTCCAATCCCTCTAGGAAAAGCCGAGTGACACTCATCTTTGTGCTCCAGTCTATTGTCAGACATCGAACATCCTTCTGCTTACACAGCTCAGCTGAGGTGGCATGTCTTTTTCAAGTGGTGTTGCATTAAAGAACAGGGCTCTTTGGCCCAGGGAGCTGTGGGAAAATATGTTGCTGTAGCTATATGTATCCCACAGAGAGAGGCTGAAGTGGATAATTAATAGCTTGATCGATGCCCTTAAATACTTAGTCCATCTCTCTTAAGCGTACCATCAAAGAGGGACACAATCAGACATACACACATGCAGACACTATGCAAAATCTGCTCTCTCAGTCCAGCGAAACACATCCAAATGAGGTCACAGCCTGCATTGTCTTCTCCATCAAACTGTTATTACTCTTTGCCCCTGGGGAGACGGGAACTAACAGCCCTCTGCTATTAAAGGCTTTGTACAGCTCATCGCGCTGCCATCCACCACCTTTAGGGGCAGTGTGGAGGCGCATACTGGTACATGACCTGAAGGAGGATTGTAGTGTGTTCTCCAAAGCTAAATTACCTTTTTTTCCTTCTCTCTTTACTTAATTTTTTAACCCACATGCACCCTCAGTTGCTCTTCTACAACATGACTTCAATGCACAGTGCTAATGTGCTTTAAAGTCATGCTGTACTTTTTTTAAAGATATGAATTCACTTCATATCTCAAGTCAGCCTGATACAAATCTATGTTCGAGCAGAAGCAGAAACATGCAAATGATGTGTAAATTTGGAACCATAAGTCATGCGGCTGACAGTCGGACTGAGGAACTACAATGAAAAAGGCCCCATAGGAGATAAATAAATCACATTGTGCAGCCATGAATTTCTATATAAATTATTTCTGTGCCCTTAAGTAAAAGAAATAACAGCAATTGCATCAGCAGCACCATCCTTCACGCCACCCGCTGCACATGCTTCATCATGTCATTCAATCAATATCTGCCTAAAAAAAAAACCACACACAGCGAACAGAAAGGAAAATTGAGCTGTAGATGCTTCAAATCTCAGGTGCTAACATGAGTATGTGAAAAGAAGAAGCTTTTCCCCAGTGAATCCCTCCGTCAGTGGATGGGTCGGATGCTGACGTACATAGATGTGTGCGCCCCCTCTCCTCGCTCTCTCTTCCCAGCTCCACTCCTGTTGCTGTTATGTAACGAGTGTGTGTTACGAAACCTTACACTGGAAAACACAAAGCCACTGATCAGCTATGCACACACACACATGCATGCACACATACACACACATTAGAGCTCTAGGGATTGTTTTGAACCTCTTGTGTGAGAGAATGCAAATATTGTCACCATGGTGGACAAGCACAGCTGTGTGTTTGCTCACGTATACAATATGTGTGTGTGCTATAAATTAATTGAATGCATCAGTGTAAATCTGACTATGATGCTGAGGCTGTGAAAGTGTGCAGAGTTCCCAAATGAATTATTTAGTATGTTTGCGGGTAAGCATGTATATAAAATAAATTATTTAAAAGAAAAGGAAAAAAAAAATAATGAGGGTCTATAGTTGCGTGTTGCAGTGCAAGCATGAATACTGGGAGCTTTGCAGGCTGCTCTATGGCAAGAACGATGCAGATAATCACAGAGATTTTCTCTGTGTATAGCATTGATGGATTAAAGGAAACAAGATGAGACCAAGGAGAGGTGGAAAAGATGGAGAAGAGAAAAAAAAAAAAAAAGTATGTGCCGGTTAATAAATACTTGCATAAACACACAGAAAATGAACAAGCGTCTCCTGTCACCCCAGGCAGAAAGACTCCAGAGGAAAGTGCTGTAAGGCTAGGTGAGCCAATCTCAGTCAGGTGAAAACCTCAGCACTAAGAACAGCACAAAACAGCCAAAAATACTCTCACCCACACTGTATCTTCTTGAGCTGACAAAATTTGAAATTGTATAAATAGGATAGAATAAGAGTTTGGGTCTTATTTTTGTACTTTTAGCTATCATTTGTGTCAGTTTGGATACACGTAAACTGTGTGTATGTACAACTACACAATATATGAAAGATGAACCAAGCACCAATAATGGATGATTGGCTGCCATTTACCATATTCTGCTATAGTAACTACAAATATTTACTTGTTCATTTCCGTACTTGACATTGTCACCGGTTCACTGTTCCCATGCTGGATTCACATGTGCACCAGCACGAAGGATTGACAGGAAATAATGCCTGCATGTGCTCAATAAACATAAAAGACAAGTTATTTATGTCACATAATGACGCAATTCGAAAAACAGCCACTCCCAGACATTTTGACAAGGACACATTCGTGTTGGTGCACGTATGGCACCACTGATCATCACACTGCTTGTGTTTCTTGTACTGTGTGACCTCTCAAGGACAAAAAACTACCAATGAAAGAAGAAATTAGAGTCTGTAGTGGCAGATTCCTTGAACAAAGCATTTCCAGCAGAGATGCTACAATAGAATGGTAAGCTCAACTAACTGACACGAAAATGAACAACTTTTTGACCTTTCAAGGTACCTAAAGCCAAAAAGATGTGTCCGTCCAGGGACTCTACACCGCATCACAACCAGAGAATTGTTCAGGTCCCTGACTGCTAGTGCTGCCGTTAGTGGAGTTGGGCTTTCTGTATGCAGGGATGGTAATGTTACTTAGTCAAATGGTGGAAAAGGTTTGCTGTGATTCAGATTGGCCACAGGTATCACTCTGCTCTTTGTCCGGCTATAGGAAACCTGACCATTTCCAAATCACCAATGTTGTGTGACCTCTCTACGCGGCAGTTTGATTGTCCTGTGTGGCATCTCATTTTTCACTTAAACAATGTGTGTGTTTGTTTTTTTCTTATGTCTATAAGTATCAGCTATGAAATGCATTTGCTGTAGTCGAACAGGATCATTCGGCAGCCAGTGTATCGTCATCATCACTTTTCTGTATCTTGGGAATCATTTTTCATAATAATAAAAGAAAGTGATCTTATTAATGCCCAGCTTTAGGATCATTTATTACTTATCTTTTTTTTATTTTTTTATTTTCACTTTAGTTTACATCTCAGAAATAACTTTAACATCTCAGTCACTTCAATGGTACTCATTGAAGTATATGTATAATATGCAGCCAGTTAAAGGTCAGAGGCATTTTCCGTCACAGCCTCCAAGTGTTTATGTAATGCTGTTCCATTCAGACAGAGTTAAAAGTACATCATAAACCTCTGTGTGGAAGAGGATGGGTATTCTATGATGGGAAATAATGAATTACAAGCAGGTTATGGATCCGTGAGAATTAAATGGGAGGCTGTGCTTTCACACACAAAATAAAACAAGCCTGCACATGTGTGAACTGAGTTACTGTTGTGTGATAGTAAACTGGCAGGGGCGCAGTTATGTAATGTGTCTGTGTCTTGCTTGCCTGCACACACACAGATACAGGCTATGACCGGAAAAGTTCTAACTGCATATTCAGTGTTCAGAGGGCAAGGGAGGTCTTAGCTGAATTGAAATTTGTTTGATTTTCCTAATAGCAGTACCTTTCTCCATTACCCATTTCCTCAGGAATCTCACACAAGGCTTCAGTAACTCCAGCTGTCCTCCACACTAAGTCTCCTTTCTCTCTTTTTTCTATTCAAAGTTTTTTATGTCTCAGTCCTTGCAGGGAATCACAATTTCTAGCCCAGATCAAGACCTGACCTCTCTTTCTTCACACTTTACAAAGACCCAGTCCTCCCCTGAAATATGTCAATATGGAATCAATTTGGCTTAAGTGTCCTCAGATAGCTCACAGAGGCTTGGGGTTACTGCTCTGTAGCTGGATGATGTTCTCTGACTTCCCCCAGGAGAAGGAGAAGTGAAAGAGAACTTCCACAAAGGGCCACATAATGTGCTACATTAATATTAGTGCCCTGTTCTTCACATTCACAGGTTCCTCTCAAGCCCAGACTGGCACACCCATCCCACTGGCCCTGCCCACAGCTCGCTACGTGCCAACGTTCCCCGCAGCATGTGCCATCGCACTCAAAGATACACTGTTGACAGTCACGGGTCACTGGAGTCCAGGCACAGGGTGGCACATGAATGAATGATGCTGCACTTGCCTTCAGTCTTACAGCTGTTTCACTAACAAATGAGGACACATAATCAGGCTTGCAAACTGGCAATGCGTGCACAGTGACACAAAGGTGGGTTGCAGTGCGTAGTGATGCAATTAAAGCAAATCTCATAATGTTGCTCTGCCTAGAGAAGCTTATACAGGAGATACAAACTGAGGCATACATTCCCACTACGATCTCCATTATCCTGTGTTTAACATATGGAGCACAGATGAAAAAGATGCACTACAAGCATGAATCATACAAATTTTAATGGACTGCTGCAACACTAGTTTAGAGCTGAAACAAGTACTTGATTAATAAATTTGTGGATCAACAGGAAAATGACAATTTTTTTATAATAAAAAAGACGACGGTCCAGTAATTTAGAAGTGTAGTTTCATAAAGTTTGTGTAAGTAGTTAAAATTCATGGACAAGAGGCCTTGACATCCTGACTTTTACTTCCTCCTAGGGCTGTATTTCCAATAATGCTAGTTTAGAAGATTTGTTTCTTCTCTCTTCTGTTTATATCATTGCAAATTAAAACCTCTTTTTTGTTTTGGACAAACAATATGAACACAATCAAAATGAAAAAAGGATTAACTGTCAATCAAAATAAGATGATCAGAGTATCATCTATACTATTTTTAAGATTTTCACCAAATCATGTAAGAGGTTTTCACAAACACACTCATTATCTCATGGTTCAGAACACCAGTTGCTCATCAGCAGTGTCACTGTGTCACTTCAGCCTCCGCATTCTGTCACTCAGGAATTGCTAATGGCCTGTACAGCAGCATCCTGTCTCTGCAGCACTCCGCAACCTTGATAAAGTGCAGCAGTATTGTCGTCTTAAGCACCAGTACAATAACCCCCTCCACGACACAGAGGTTTAAGCTTACCCTAAACTTACCCGCCTAGCATTCAACACCCCTGGGAAGTGCATCGGGGTAGGCTGTAATGTGAGAGCCGGGGATGAAGAGTGAGTAGCAATAAAGAAGCTCTGATTCACAGGCAAAAGAAGGTGACATGAGAACGCAAACTGGTAAGCCAGTGAAGGTTTGATGTCAGGCAAAAGGTTACAGCTGATTGCGCCGGTGTCGCATGCACATACACAAGTTTGTGCTTCTGCATTCATGTGTATGTTGGTAATTAATCAGCTTGCAGGGACTCTCGTCTACTTGTTGCCCTGGGTTTCCCTGTTCATTTGTACCACTGCATTAATAATGCTTGTCACTGATAGAAATGAAGCGAGGACATTTCACATTAAGAGCCTGCAATTCTTGATTCCTTGCTCTTTCTCTCCTTGTCATTCACGGTCCTTTTCACCACATCATAGTCATGGTCGATATCAAAAGTGTTTCCCAAAGCCTCTCCTTCTCAATAACAGCACCATAAATTCTCTTTTATTAAATCTGACAGACCATTGAAGCTACACAACAAGGTCTCAACAATTAGTATGTGTATGTGTGTGTGCGTGTGTGTGTGTATCTACCGATCATTTTTGGAGTATTGGAGTATTCTACCAAATTTTTCAGCGATTACTCGAGTTATGGGATAAAATTGACTTTTGCATTTCTAAATAATACTACTGTGTTAACGACACGTTACCTTGTGTCGTCTCCGCTGGATGAGCCAGTTTGGTTCACAACCGGATGTTTTCTGTTCAGATGTTGAAGCATTGACGAAGTGCTGTTGTGCCATTTCCACTTTACAATACACACATTGCACCGTGTTGTCATCTTATTTAAGTTTGAAATGATCCCAAACTTTGGACATTTTCTGCATTTTACGTACGGATTCGCTCTCTACCATAGTGCCAACTTTTGATACGGAAATGCGTTGTGCGACAGTGATTATGGTCCGTATGGAACAATGATCCCTATGCCTAGCAGGTCCAATAGGACAAGTGATAGTAATTAAACGAATACTCGAGGCAAATACTTACACAATACTACTCGAGTATTTGGTGCAGCCCGAATATATACCAAGGACGATGAAGTTCACCTATAGAACATACAAACTCTACAGCTGAGTATAATAAATGATATAAGCAAAAATAAGAGCCCCAGACTCTGAACCTTAGAGAAAGATTATTTGAATTATGTGTTTCTGTATGTGTACCAGCAATATTAATCTTGCTTCATTTCAGTACATGACTTATTTAACTAAAGAGTTTTTTTTCTTGTCTTGACACTCAAAGGATGGAATTCCTGCAACCACACCCCTACCCCAGCCTGGCAGTATGGATGTGCCTTACAAGAAGAACATTTAAAGGTCACAAAAGAGCAAAACTGGAGAATATAACCAGGCAGATAGTTTGCTTCCCCACATTCTTTGGACTGCTGGCATTATCTGTGAATGTGCAAAACAAATCTAATCTGCCTTCGTTACATGCTCATCTTCAACAATGTACGGTACACTGACATGACCTGCATCACTCACATTGTAAGCATGGTAACTTACAGATTAACAAACAAGTAGATTTCTGTGCTATAAAGTGTTCAAAACAGACTGTATGTTGCGTGTGCACTGAACATGTGCTACCAATCAACGAGCAGACAGATTCCTGACTTAAGTAAGACTTAGGTAGGCGGCAGCAACATTTTCATATGTGCAGTACTAGAATAGCAATAGGGTGAGCCGGAGGCTTTGTGAGTGGTGCACTGTATTACAATATCACACAGAGTGCATGTGTGATTGGTGGGATAAATAATGTGCTGGGCGGACTAAAAACTGCAGCTGGTTCCTGTCTGAACTTGTGTTGCTCATAAACAAGGATATGAAAAAGAAATATTTGTGCCATCTGATACTGCAAAAACAGAAAAGCTGACACACCTTTTTGGTAGCTTGGCTGACAAGCAAATTCATCTGTATATGAAATGAAATAGAAACTCCATACCAATGCATGCTGTTGGCTGGAGTTTGCCAACAAATCTGGAGTCACAGCCATTATACTTTATTATTCATGATGCCAGAAATCTGTCTTTATATGAACAGTATGTGGCGACAGTGTACTGCTGATTGAAGTTATTAGCTGCTAATCCACAACGAAAGACATTAAAACAGCTTTCAGTTCCAAGTTTTCCCTGAGGGTGGACCACAGACACACAGATAAGCACATCATTTGTTTTTGTTTGCACTTAACCTCTAATGCAATTCATTATCAGAAGCTATGAAGGACTCTAATAGCTTAGCTAATTCTGGCAGCAAGCCGCTGGGATGTTGCTGGCACCCATGCTGTTCTGGTAGACTTTTTATTAAAGGTTGCAATGTTGGCAGCCTGATGAAAAAGAAGGAGAGCAATAAAAAGATTCATAAAAGGAAGAGGACAAGTAATAATAAAGGTAAACAGTGAGTATTTTTATTTATGGCCAAGTCAGTCTACTATTCCACAAAGTATTAAAATGCATCTGATGGACAGAAATTGCTTTGGGAAGGAAGTTGATCATGTAGACAGCAGCTACAGAGTCTGCTGTTCTTATATTCCACAGAAGAACCTGGCCACAAAGTAATCAGACCCCAGATCAGTGATTAAAGCTACAATCAGTCCAGTTCACGACAGACAGAAAGGAAGGAGAGACGGAGAGGAACGCTTTCACACAAGAAGATTGAAGGGGGGGAGAGAGGGCGCCAGAATTAAAGGCCTGTGCTCTCCTGATGATGCACAGGGACAGAACGGGTGAATGAATGAGATTGTGATGTTGTTGCACATTCCCCAGGCCCCACGTGCTCACTTTTCTCTTTCTTCTCCTTCTCCCCCCTCCCTCCTCCCTCCTCTCCTTTCCTTTTGTTTTGTTTAAAATTTAACAAGGTCTGGAACAGTAGAGGGCTAAAGCGGGCATCCGGGGTGTTTTGGCTCAACTTTATGTCACATGCAGGGGCCATGTGAACACTGTGGCACTGGGAGAGAGGGAGGTGGGTATGAGGGGGGTTGCTCAGATGAGAGGGGTAGTGAGAGAAAGAGAGACATAGAAAAAGAGAGAGAGAGAGGCCACTAGTGAGGAAACAAACTAAAGAAGGAAAGTCTTTAATGAGTGGGACTGTGAGCTACAGTAGAAGAGAAATATATTAATGAGAGAGACACCACAAACAAAAAAGGAGCTGGGGAACATGGGAGAGTGAAAGTGATAAGTGCATGGTGCAGTGTGTGACAGCTCCCCCTTTTTCATAAGGATTATCAAACTGCACAGCTAACAGCAAAGTACAAGCAAATTGTCATATTAATGGCTGAGACTGGCTGCATATGTAACAATATCTGGACTTTCCATTTGACAGATCTAAGAATCAGTCTTTGCGGTTTACAGGCACCCTTGTGTAAGTTTAATCCACCCAGTATAATAGTTGTGCAATAAACCTTACAATTATGAAGCTTATAATGATAAATCTCTCAATGAATATCAACACTGCAATAATAAAACTTTCTGAAAGGGACATTCTCTTGTGTAGATATTTTAAACTTCTTGACACAGAAAAAAAAAAAAAAAAAAAAAGCTGTGAACACAACAAAGATACAGGCTATTAGTTGTTTCGTATTTCGACATCTAGGAAATACAAAGCAACACTCTGTATTTATATTTTTAACTCGCGATGATTGTAATACCAATATTCATGCTCCTATTGGCTTTCTTTTTGGTCTCCACTAAAGGGAACTATCCAGTTCTTTAGCCACTTAAAAATTCCATTACATTAACGAGTTGGTGACACTGTGTTGCTGTTTAAGTACAACACAATAAATGGGAACACAAAAGCAATGCAATTTTAGCAGCAAGAGGAAATCAAACCATTGAGCTAAAAGACAAAAAAAAAACGCACTGTGGCGCTATAAGAAACTGCAGTCAGGTGATAATTATCTGTGGGTTCATCACTAAAAGCAACACCCCTCACATACAAGGAGTCATGTAAAATGTAAAATAAGATTCAAAGTAGCCTTTGAGGAAGTGTCATTTTTGTGCTTCAGCATTTTTTGAGAGAGATGAACTTTAAACTAGGTCATTTCATATCAACAACACTGCCACTTTCAATTAGAGCAAAGTCCATAGAAACAAGCTCAGCTCCACCCAAACACACCTTATCTAGCTGTGTCCAGATGACACAAACAAAGATTCAGGGACAGTTTGGTAATGCTCTAAATTTCAGCCACACAATATTATTTATTAGGCTTTTGTTTTCAGTATGGCAGAAAGGTGCCTGTGAAAACCCATCTCTAATAAACAGCTGTTCAAAAACCTAACTGATCCTATACCGATTGAAATGCAAAGAAATTGAAATTTTAAACACAACAGGATAGTAGCATCTCTGGAGACTCAGGCTTTGTGAAACAAATCAGCGTAAGCTCCACTGGAGTGACGGTATTTCCCATCCAGGAATTGACACAGTTTTGTTTCTGTACACTAGTAGTAAAGCAGGCTGTGTGTTCCCTAATCGGTATTTTTGGGCCTCTTTAATGCTGAGAGTTGCAGATGTTGTCTGGTATTAGGCTGCGCTGCTGCTGATCAAAGCTGTGGAGAGTGAGCCCCTGCTGGCTGGCCCTCTAAACCCACCCCTCTCTTCGTGCATGGAGCACAGGGAATGGGCTGATGGTGCTCAGCTCGTGGACAGGAACCTTACTCCATGGCCCTTTTTCCTGCTTTTGCTCATGAGCACCATTTACTACAACCCTCCGAGGTTTCTGGGGAACATTCGGCAAGGGCTGTTTGACAGACAGCTGAGAGGCCGGACTGCTCCCGTAGGACAGGAAAAGCCGCTGCCCAACCCCCTTTCCCAATTCCCTATCTCAGAATGTGCCAGCAGGCAGACAGGAGTGACATATCAGCTTGACATTGTTCAGCCTAGATTTAGCTGCTTACAGCAAAGCAATGAGAATTTCAGCTGCATACCAGTCTGTTTCTTTTTGACTTATTTCCACGGGGGGCACAGACTAAAAACAACTATACAGCAAAGAAAACACACACACAGAAATTGAGAAAAAATGTGCTATATCTGTAAAAATGACCTGAGCTTTTTGCTTTTGCCTTTTATTAATATTCTTTAAGACAATTACAAGGGTGACCAGTAATTCTTGGAATGAAATGCAATAAGCTAGAGAGTGATAAAGAGATATGGGAGGATAAATGGAGGCTGTCAGATGGTGTGAGGAGGAGGAGATGCAAGGAAAGATAGCAAGAGGAGAGGGAGGGGGATCGATCATGAGAGAAATTGAGAGAGGGAGGAAGATTCGGCGTGAGATGAGGGTGGGAGGATGTCAGCCAAGGAAAGCAACCTATATTAGACAGAAAACAGTTCCCTTGGCGTTAACTGCTACAAGCTGACACTGCCATCCTCTCCATATTTGTCTCTGTAGACATATAGATACAGACACACACACGCATACATACACAAGAAAATCCTCTGGGGCGGCTCAATGCTGAGGCCATATAGCTATATTTCAGTTACGGCCATTTCTACACATGGAATTTGCACGTGAAGACACACGGAATACATAAATCTGTTGTCTGATGGCTCGCTTTTATCTTGGGTGCACACATAGGTGCAAGAACTTCAGTGTGCACGACACACGTGCATTGGATTTGAGCTCTGGAACGTGTGAAATCTCATTACACAATTACATAATGACTCAGCAACAGGCCCTTCAGAAAGACCATTAGCTGTCAGGTGAAGGACACGGATGTGAGAAAGGATGAGGGAGCCCATTCCCTAACTTCTGCAAAGATCTTCCAGGAGTGTTTGGATACACAGAGATGATGTAGTTTTGGTAAACTAAGCTATGTTTCATAGATTTAAATGAAACTGACACTCCAATCCTACAATTTAAAACGCCTAGTGACCAGTATCAGCATCATTTGAATAACAAAATTCATTCAAACTAACTCACCAGGAGGGATGGTCATATTATTATCACTACTATAAACTATAAAAGCAACAAACAAAAGGATGACAAAAATTGCTCTGACTGTTCCCCTTCTCCCTCCAAAAAATGTTTTCATAGAGATGCAAGCGTGAGTGTGGGAGCAATCTGGCGTGCTGACTGTACGAAGGCAGCAACGTGGCGCAGACGAGACAGAGCGAGTGGTTCCCTGGTTAATAGCTGCCACAGAGCCTGCTGGAGAAAGCTGGGAGCTTCATTAAGCCTTTAAACCCTGTGGAGTCCTTTAAGTCACCACGTCACAAACCGCTGCTTCCTCGGAAGCCTGAGGTAAGAGCAGAAAGATACAGCCCTCTGCTGAAGTTTCTCAAATATTTTACAGAAAGCGAACTCGCTGTCATCTTAAAATGTTAACATCTTGTGTAATATCAGTAGGAGTCAAGCTGCTTCCATTACTCATGCCTCTGTTGAGACTTTCTCTGGTCGTAAGAGTGCTTTTGTTGCTTCTAGCATTGATTCAAATCTTAAACAATAAACGTCTTTAAAAAAACGCTTTAAACTGTTCACAGTTTTAGACTCCAAATGCCATTTGGCAATACTGATATTGTATTTTTTTTTTTTTTTTAAATTGTATCAACTAAGTGCATCTGTTACATGTTACCAATTGTGAAGATGGACAAGCATGCAGTACTTGAAAGAACAGGAGAGAATCTATAGCAAAAATGTAAGCCAGTGTCAAAGAAGTAAGAATAAACACAGTAGATTCACAGGTTTCATCCACGTTGTTTTCATTCTGTCATTTAGAGGTGCTCTGGGGTTAAAGCAGGTAATGCAACTATGCAGAATCTGTGTAATGTTAGCCTAGAGGTTTACGCTAAGCCCCGCAGCAATAAAACCATAAGTTACTATTTGAATTTTGTAAATAATCACTTCAATAACAGTGAAGCAATAAGACTGTAATCAAAATTTATTTTGAGAATCCTTGCAGAGAAACACTTAAAGCATCTAATTAAAAAAAGATGCAATATACAGTATTATTTTGAGAAATTGCCAGTACTAGTCACAAAATATATCATTTTTAACATGAATGCACAGCTATAAAAAACTGTAAACATGTGTTATGCTTTTTGTTGTGTAAATGCAAAGCCATTATCTGAAACACTTCATCACGTGCTGTATCTCTGCTTTTATTAGCTCTGCATGAACAGTTCTTCCTGCCAAGTTCACCTTGCTGGCAGATACTGAAAACAACATGGGAATTACCTGAAAATTGGGTGCAGCATGCTGAAACTTTTATCGACCCTGACTTTGTTTCCCAGAAGCTCCAGCAATAAACCTGCATGGAACTGAAAGGAATTAATACCTTGATAGTTTCTAGTATATGCCATTGGTCATTAACTGTGCTCATAAAGCTGTACAAATGTTAACACCCCTTTAGATTTACAAGGAAGTGCTTTTAAAAAAATCAAACATTTCAATTTTAAGAGTCTAAGGAGAGAGCTCACAAAAAATACTGGGTAGGCTGAAGTGCATGAAGGAGAGTGTTTGCAAAACTGAGTAGACTAATGACTCTAAATAATTTAGTGTGCTGCTTTGGTTTGGTTAAGACCTCCAGGTCCTCCACCTCTAGGGAAACCTTGTGCCGGTGTTTGTTAGGGTTCAGGATACCATTTCCTTTTCTTGCAGGTCTATATAAACACAGACACTTTACCCCTGGTTAAGGGAACTGAGCCATCCAAGCAGGGGGCAACTTCATTACTTGCAGGGCTGAGGATCTCCTGTCCTCAGAGCACAAACCCCATTACTGAGTGACACTATGCTCTCACCTGAATGGGCATTTAAACCACGGCTGTGACTCAGTGCACAGTTAGGCAGCCCTGCTAAATATACTATTATTTAGAGGGAGGGTGTTCTGTGTCAGTAACAGAATGTGCATGTATTGATTATATGAGTTTGTGGATAGATTTAATTTTTTAATTTATTTTTTCCTTGCACTCAAAGTCCAATGGCTACGCATTACAAGAGGCTTCTGTGTGGGCAGCTCTGAAAGGATCACTCGTCAGCCTGCCAGAGGACAGCGGCCCTTTGATCTAGGCAGCCTTCAGTACGTGTGTGTGTGTGTGTGTGTGTGTGTGTGTGTGTGTGCGTGTGTGTGTGTGTCTAGCAGGGAAAAGTGAGTTCTCTCATCTGGCCACTGTACAGTCTGTGCAAAGCATGACCTGACCCCTTCAAAGTCAAACTGGGCTCTGGATTTTCCAAAGGACCTGGAAAGAGTCACGATGGTAACTCTTCAGATTAATCATGCTGAGCACCTCATCTTTCGCTCTTACTGAAGATCCAGGTACAGTACAGTTAAATGTAAAGTTTACTAGCATTATAAATGTTACACTGAGCAATGGAGCAATAAAAAAGCGAGATACCAGACTTCCTGTATCAAAGGCACACACAGGCCTGCAGACAAAAAGGCTTTTAGTGTGACTGAGGGCTACAGTTGTGGCAGCTGTGCCCAAGAATCAGCCAGCAGGTCAGCTGAGGACAGTCCCATCTCCACTATCTAGGCAAGACAACCATTCAGACTCAGCTCAACATGTGTCAGTATGGTACCCCCTCGTACCCCCCGCCCCCCCCGGCTCCACTTCATCCTCAGCAGACGTGCATGACATTCTAGAGGAGCCAGCGTACATTCCTCACATGCTTCTAAAGTGTAAGGAAATGGTGGAAGTGCAGGCCAGAAATGTCACAGGGGCATCTACTCTGCTTACTCTTCTCTCAGCTTGTGTGTGTGTTTATGAAAGTGCTTTTCAGTGTCTGTCTCCATGTGACCAAATGAAAATTAGGTCTTTTGTACAGACTGCAGCCTGGGCACTGAGTGCTGCTATTGGCTATGGAGGAGCCAGAGAGAGAGAGAGAGAGGGAGAGGGAGAGAGAGAGAGAGGGAACGAGAGAGAGAGCTCAGGTGACCACACTTAAGCTGTCTCACATGGGATGTGGAGGCGTCGCTCTCAGAGGGGCATCAGGACTTCTTTCGGCTGCCTTTAGCAGCTGTTGCTGCTGCTGCTGCTGGTTGGGCTCAGCTGATTGCACTAGCTCCTGTTGGATTCTTTTTTTTTTTTTTTCCTAAATGCACATCCATCCGCGTGAGCCCCAGTGTGCATGCTCATACAGCATGCCATATGATGTTATCTAAATGATTCTAGCAATACCTGCAGCAAGCCACTCACTGAAGAGCACAATAGGTCATGAAGTGCATGTGACTGTGAACATGAACAGAAGCACATAGTCATTTTCAGCGTTGTACTGAATGACCTTTAGCTCAGCAGCCTGTCCGGACAGGAAACTAAACAGTGCTAGTCCTTCTTTTTTCCCATATTTCAGACCCGACGAACAGTTTCTCCTCAACTGCCATCACCAGACACTCAGTTTCACGGCCCTCCCGTTTCACCTTTCTCAGCGGCAACAGTAATAGCTGTGGTGGAGGCGGTGGCATGGCAAAGAAAAGGGCTTCCTGAGCTTTGGAGGAACACGTTAACCCAGCTTGGCAGGCAGGCAGTTAGTGTGACAGTAGCTTTGCTGGATGCCAATAGGATAGACACTGTGCTGCATCTCAATGACCAGAATTCACTGAGTCCACAGAGAGGGTTTATGGTCCTTCCAGCCATACCGCTCCCACCCCTACTCTCTATCCAACCACAAAGGCATTCAGCCTTTTCATTAGGATGATAATGGGGCAAAAGCCGGAAAGGGCCCCATGTCTGAGCACCATAAGTTGTGGTGACGGCTTTGTGGCGATGTCATGCGTGTCCATGGGAGCACTGTGTGCTGCTACAGCGCATCAAAAACAGTCAAGGCCGGAAGAAACAACAACAACCAAAAAAATTGACCTGAAAATTTAAAGGAAGTCCCTCAGGCAAGGTAGATCTGGAAAACCAGCTGCCTTTGAAGCACAACCTGAGTCTGGCTCATTGACGACACTTTACAGCTAAACCTCAACACATAAAAGCACATTTTCAGTGTATCCCTATAAATTGCTGCTGCAGTTATCAGCAAAGGTCTTGTGCTACACTCACCTTGTCTGACGGTATTCACAAACAATGTGTGCAAATAATATGAGAGACATGCAGGCCTGTTCTTTTCAATCCTACAAGAATCCAACATTTTTGACTGCACTGAGCAATTGGTCAATGTTGAAATGGAGCAAAAAGGCACTGATTATTAGGCTACATGTTTCAGCAAAAATGCAAATCAATGTTGTTTCACTCTATTTGTTTAATATCAAAACATATACCTGCATGAATCCTCCTGTCTCCACCTATAACCACCACAACACTAAAGATGTGCAGTCTAAACTGTGTAGTGTGAAAAAAAAGTAGATCCCAGAATGAGTAGAAACTGGATCATGGCAGAATGTGGTTTTATATATATACATATACTATCACACCATTTCACTTACCTGCATAGAAACGTAACAAGGAGCCAATTTCTGTGTTAAGTCCCTCCTCTTGAACTCTCCATGGGTCCTTAAATCCAAGCTTAAAGAGAAAGTCATTCTGGATCTGCAGAGGCCTCTCATCTGGACTAAGCCTCCTGACAGTTTCTCCATGTAGCTGAACATACAGTGTGGGGCTTGAATCACAGGAATCTCCACTGAGGTCTGTTGTCAGCCCTGATTTCACAGCATCTTGGCCACAGTCCGGATCTTGGATGTCAGGTGTATTACCTGTAGAAGAGACTCTTGACAATGAGCCGGCACTACTGCTGGGTGGCAGGCTGCCCAGACTGTGGGGGTTGAGTCTGCTATCTGGACCCATATTGTTTGTCATGTCATTTAAATGTACCATGTTGCACTTCATGTAGTTGGCAGTGACAGCAGTGATGCCATTGGCATGATGCTGGGAGACTGGGTCCATGCTCGTGCTGGACACAGGACAGTCGAGTTCCAGCTCATCCGAGGAGCTGCCATACATGTCATGGCCCTCTGTGGCACTGTCAAACGAAGGGCTGAGGATGGACGCCTCTGTGCCCAGGATCATGTCATCACTGAGGGAGTCCCTGTGCTCGCTGAGCCGCGCTCCAGAGCTCAGGTCATCAAACGCACTGCTCTCCACATCTGAGCCAGAATTTAATCCATAGCTGTCTAGACCGTTCCTGTGCTCTGAGTCATCATCATTAGGGGTGTCCATGTTGGAGTTAGAATTTAAATCTGACAGTGAACAGGTTATGTTATCTTGTGACTCTGATTCTGGGGTGAAAAGTTTTCCATCAAGGTCCTGTTGCTTTTGCCTCTCATCTGCATTGTCCATGAGCAGCAGCCTCAATCTGTCACTTGGATGACCCGTCAATTCTGTGGATTCCAGGGGAGTCAGTCGGCTGCATTTTATACTTGAGTCCTCGTTCACCTTGCATGGATTGACATTGTGCTCATACTTCACACTGCAGTTGCCATTTTGGTCAGTCTTGGGGATATCTTTAGAAAAAATGCGCATAACGGAGCTTGACTTACTGCAGAGTTTACTCAGACGGACCGCAACCTCACCGGCTGTGGTATCCATAGTGCAAAGGACCGGCCTGGGATATGAAGGCGTCAGTCTGTCGTGGACATGTACGCAGCCCCGGTGGAGATCTGCTCTCACCCACTCGCGATCAGCGGGCTGCAGCTGCATGTTCTGCCGGTGCTTCAGAAGAGTCTTCCTATCGAGACTGCGAGTATGTAAAGACGCAGAGGAAAGGGCCGAGTTCATCTTGGCGCCGCAGGCGGCCGCGGTGACAGCTGAGGCGGCGGTGGCTGCAGCTGCCGCGGAGAGGTTCCTCTTCAAGCGCCTCCGTCTCAACAGGAGGGTGCTGGAGTTGCTGGATGAGCCCCGGCCATTAGACGCCACAGTTCGGTTTGACGCACTAGATCCCGCTGTGGAGGCGGAATGAGAAAGGCTATTCCCGTTCTTTGCCTCTACGCGGGAGGGTGCCAAATGTCCACCGCCATCATCCGCCGGAGTCCCCCGGGCGACAGACAGTCCGCTGGGCTTCTTCATTAACTTGGTCGCGCCTCCATCCGACGCGCCATCCTCAGCGACAGCCTGCACACTTTCCATCTCTCCCAATGAAAAGCCCCCCACTCTAAATAAATAACGGTGCGCACTTGGATACACCTACAACCCCTACATTTAAAAGCTTGAATACGTGCCCACCGAGGTAAATGTCCGCCAACTGGGCGGTGTTGCTGACTTATTCCACTAGTAGTCATTCACTTCTTGTCTTCGTTTCCCTGTCGGTGTCTCCCCCGCTGCTCCAAAAAAACAGAAACATTTCACCGATTAAAGTCGCTGGAAAGAGGCAGGGCGCGCAGGGACTGATCAGGGCGGAGACGTGACTGTGCGTCCCGTTTGGACCAAAATACGGCGCTAGAATATGGAATGAACGTCGGCCGACCTCCTACGCAAATACTGCCTGATATATATTCATGAGGTCGAAACGAGATAGGAGTCGCTAACAACAACGCAGTGGATTATGGGAAATGTATTGTGCTAGTAAGCTCCCCGCAGCTGCCGCTCCTGGGGAAGAAGTTAAGTGCGAAATACATTTCCCAAGAGGCTTTTCTTCAGTTTCAGTCAGGTCAGGCGGTGAACAGACGGGAGGCGTAAACATAGCTCCTATAAAATGTTAGAAGTGCGACCATAGAGGCGCGTCCTGGTATCAGCTCCGCAGCTCTCTGCACCGACTGCCTGTGCGCACTGACCAAAACTACCACGTTGTTTTAATAAAACCAAAGCGCATCAGCTGCACAAACCGCTGAAAATGCGATCAAAACTTCAACTGGTATTATTACGATTCAGCTCGCAATTACTCGCGTACATTGAGATTATTTCCCCGTAATAAAGTCCTGCATATTCTTCTGTTTGATTACATTAAGCCTATAGATCCAATTGTTTCAGACTAGTGGTGACGAGGCACATAACTTCAGCACCATCTCATCAGGACGCCATTTCACAAGGCCAACCAGGCAGACTCAGTCCACATGTATTCTCACGTCATTGTCGCCACCTAGTGGAGCAAACAGAAAGATTGGACATAAACTTTTGTGTGTTGAGGACACAGCGACCCTGACACGGAGGAAGACCGGTAGTTTCAGTTTGTTTTTTTTCAGGCCACCCTTTTTCTAAATGTGGTGAAAGCAAAAGGGTTGTACTATTATTATCCAGTCCAGTTTCATTCTCATCTGCTTATTCAAATTTAAATTGTACATGGACAGTGACTGTAATGTAAAAAGTGAGCTACTTTTACAAACGTGTCAGGTATTAAAGTATAGAACTGAGCCTTTGTCTTTAAAAGACTGCAGACTACAGGAAAATTTTCCTTTTCAAATACATTTTCAGTCTTAATGAAACTGGAAACAGAGCTCAGGTCATCAAGTGCACTGTATAAATACAGGCTTAGGTCTACAATTTAAAATCTTATTGGTTATGAAACACAAAAATGTTGATTTCCAATAAAATCCTAATATCAAAGTGTCAAATTTCTATGGGGCTGTTTACGGTCCCAGCTCTTTTTATAAAAGGCTTTGAGCTGTTGGTGCAGTCAGAGCCAGAATTTCCCAATTTCAACCCATTATCAACCTCAGCTTTTGCACCTTACTTGAATTCCCCCTCAGGGATTAATAAAGTTTTTATCCCATTTATGTTCATACTATTGTTTTCATATTTTGGAACTCTTATTTTGAAAAATGCTATAAAGTTATTGTGAAATTAACTGGAACCAACATGCTGATTATATTTATCCACAGCATCTGTTGCAGAAAGTGCTAGTTTGAAGGTAAAACGGTCACAGATCCTTCATGTAATGGGGAACCCATATTTAGTTTTTTAATGACAGGTGACTATGACAGAGAAATAAAGTATGTTTATACTTTAAGTAAGTGCTGGTACAGACAGCATATTCAATCACACAAGGTCTAAGTTTCAGTGTTATTGTGTACTTTAATTTACAGTCAGAGCCAGGTCTGTCTTGGTTTACACCGTGACACCTGTGTTTCAGCAGCCCAATAAAATAAGAGCAATCCATCAAAAAAGCCAGATTGGAAATAATAATGAAAATAACCTTTAAATATGTTGTGTAGTTACTGTAAGACTATTTCTAAAAGTATCTATAAAGCTAACTACACGTGCCAGACATGCACTGGGATTTTCTTCAAAATAATAAAGCATACAATACGAATGCATTCAGAAATGGAATTTAATTGGCATGATGTTATCCTTTACATGGCATTCTGTACTTCAAAAATGAAAAAAGTAATACTTTCAAACTCATTCAGTTGTTCTACCAACATGTAAAAGGAAACAGGTTATTGCTGAATTCATGTTCCTTGATTCCAGCAAAATGAAAAACCTCATGCTCAGCCCAGTGGCTCAGGTTGTTTCTTAGAGCTGAAATTGAGAACCAGGGTTTTTTTGTATGAATTCATTCCTATTATGCTCTATTGTACCGAACATATGGATGGTAAATTTCAGTGGCATGATGCTGGAATTATACAAAAGCTGCTTCTAAGACAAAAAATACCCTATATTTCAAAGTCTCTGAGATTAGATGACCCACAAATTTGGATTTTGACATGACATGAGAATGACCTGTGTACGGATTTTTAAGAGATCTGCTCACACTGTAACAATCCTCTTATTCTACACTGAAATTATAAACAGCAGAACAATTTTTGTCCTTGGTTCCCAGCTTTAATTGGGTCACCTATCCATCACTGGTCAAGACCTTGAAAATATTTCCTTTACAGAGAGAAGCATCATGGTAGGTGGCCAGATCTTCCACAGTTCTTTATCTGACAAGCAATAATTTCATATTGCAACTTTAAAAATAATACAGTAAAAAATAATAAAAATATTCTGTGTACATAAAGCTTATGAGCATTGAAATACTGGTGTCAGTGATCAGGTGACAAGACCATTAACATAAAGGGACAAAGCAGTCACAGATCAGAAATTCAATGATATTTTACACATTTAGGTCCTGACCTTAAAACTGTGACCTTCATAAAGCCAAACTCTTAGTGCAAAGAATTTTAGCAATAAAAATGTTAAAATCCTGACTCAGTGAATCCACTAAAAGCAGTACTCATGTTCAATTACAGATTTGAGAAGTGAATTGAATCTTCTCCAAAGTATCGGTTGAGATGCCAAAGAGACAGATTTTTTTTTTCTTTTTTTTTTTTTTTTAAGTGGCTCAGTCAGGAAAAAAAAAATGCAGAAAGGTCCTCCTGAATAAAGTTTTCCTAAAGTAATGTATAAAAGAAAATTAAAACCCTGAAGCGAGGCATAGAGTTGAAGTAAAAAAAAAAAACGTGGGGGTACGCCTGCAGTTTAACCTTTTCTCTACAAACAACAGATATTGCTTGGTCAAAAGCTTATAATGTGTAAAAGTAAAGTGAGACAATGGGCATGATGAGCAAAGATCACATTACAGAAAACAGAAAAAAATAGTTTAGAGATAAATAATATGGTGAGCTCTTTGTTTTTTGTTTTTTTTTTTGTTTAAAAAAAAAAAAATCATTAGTCCAAAGAGCTGGGACATGTAAAGACATGGAAATGTGCCTCTATCAAAAACAATTAAAAACAGACAAAATAATACAAAAGTTAATTGTTGCCCACACTGGAACCAGAACATATCTGCCAGCTCCAGTTTTTACATTAGATTTATAAGATTCTGACATGAATAAACCTTGGTCAAGAATGATTCTTCTTTAAACGTAATTTTTCTTCCTTTATATAAACAAAAATGTACATCTGGAGTGCAGCCATTTGACCAAACTCCCAAATTCACAGTTAAGCAATTAGATGTCAACATTGTCGGTACAGTGAGAATTACAGAGGGAAGGACAGAAGTCCGGACTACATAGTAATGACACAGAAAGAACTCCAGATGGCACTATAGTCCAGGTAAAGCAGAAGAGAAAAAAAAAAAAAAACTGCACATGGTTCTCATGGTGGATCCCTTCCTCCTGCCTGTGTCTTTCTAAGCCGAAGTCCCACCAGGTGCAGTAAAGATGGATCCTCCTGCTGATATAGTGAGCTTAGAACAATCAACACAGCATCCTCTCACAGAGTTATCTGTAGGGATCTAGAGGAGTCCAGAGTGAGAGCATAATAAAGAAGAGGAATTAAAAACATCCACTGAGACAAGTCCACTGGTGTTACAGAAGAACCACGGTACAGATGCCTTCAGAAGATGCCGCAAATGTCAATCTGTTGCAAAACAAGCAATAACTCTGCCGCTGTCCAACTGTCCAAATCACCACAGAACTGAGCGCCTGCCTGAGGGCTCAGCAGAGGTTTAAGAGACAGTCGAGCAAATTCCTCATAGGGGCAATGTGAATCAACTGGAGTCTCTATGTGCTACTACAGTGGATGGTGTAGTGGGGGTCTGCATCTAGTGGTGTAGTACCGACTCAGTTGTGTAGGTCTTGACAAGGCATTTCAAAAGACATGGCCTTATTGTAGAAATGGGCACCATTTTACTGTCCAGCATATAAGGTTCTCAGTGGAGCAGAGCGCTGGTCCAGCCCTGCTCAAGACAGTGATGGTCTACTATGGTCTGTGAAACCTAAAAATGCAAACATAGAAAGCCATGTTTCCAAGATTTAATCAAATTTCATCACGTCAGCTAGAACTGCATGTTTTACAGAACAGCTCCAGCTGTGTGACCAGGTGTTTTTTTTTTTATATTTAAGAATGCATAGTCACATGCACATTAACGAATTCTGCACATTACCTGGTTAAATGGCGACTTGACTCGTGCACTTCCATCTCATTGCTTTTGAAATCATTGAGTTCCTTCCGTATAGCTGCCTGTAGAGGAAAAAAGAAGAAAGATTGAGAGAAGCTGCAAAGGCTTAGTATACAAACTGCAGCCTCTTAAGCCCGACTCTACCTCCTTTTAGCATTCTTCATGCATCATTTACACTCAACTTGAGGCTATGAGTGATTCTGCTGAATTCTCTTACAGAATAAGAGCCTTCAGTTTCCTCCTCTCGAGATGTCTAAAGAGCATGCTAGTTTACTTGGGCAGTCAGCTTGTGTTTTTAACCACAGTGAAGTGTTGTTACTACAAATTTTAATAGAATAAAACACACAAATAACTTTTTAAATGTATTTTCAGAACATTTATGTGTTGGATACAATCTTTGGATAAACAGCTAAAAATAATATACACAGAGATACAGAAAACACCGGAAATACAGCCAGCAGTGCTTTTACAGTTTTAGTGCGCTGTGGTTTAATTACATCTCATCTTTAGTTTTTTTGAGAAACATCTGTTTCTCCAGGAAGATTTCACAACCAAAGTCGCCTCCTATTGACGAGGTTTTACACATTCCCATTTGTGACAATGCCCTGTGAATCATGGCTTCTAAGCAGCAGCACTGGAGCTTTGGAGGGCTGAGAGCTTTGTCTAAGGGCAGGATAACTGCAAAAAGATTGTCAAAGTGGGAATGAGTCAAAGTTCCACGAAGTATAATGATGAGCTGCGCTGTTATATGTTATAGCCTTCCATCCCCTCTAAAATGTCATGACGTCATTGTTTCTGCTTCTCAGTGTGACTCAATGTGATGGCACAGGCTGTGGGGCGGATGCTTCTGCGACAGGAGAACAAAAAATATTTAAATCTGAGCTGGATGATAGAAACGGCAAAAAAAAAAAAAAAAGTAATGTCAGCAGAGCAGTGCTGCTGAGGGGTCCTGAGGCACTTCTTGTCCGATTACTCTCTTACGTAAGGGGGGTTGTTGCATAATCAAAAGGCTGAATACCCATGATTCTCACAAGTGGTGCTCAGGTATGACCTATCATGTTCAGAGCTGTGCATCATCAAAGCATAGAAGGAAGCACATCAAAGAAGCCAAAATGAAGAACTCATTAAAAGTCAGAAGCAAGGACTGCAAAGCATTGAGCAGCAGGTTTGCTCTGAAGTGTTTACGCACAAACCTTTACCATTGCTCTCCCGTGTTGCAGGTTTCATCATATAAGACAGGAAGGAGGGTGGGGAGTGCAATTGTGTTTGAAAAAATTTGAAAGCAGGCAAACACAGATCTTGATGACATTAAAAAAAAAAGATTATCTCAATGTAACACTAAGACTAGTGTAAGTGATACTGGCCTTGTCGGCTGCTGTTAGCCGGGTCCAGGGTTTATCTGCCCGTCTGTCGTAGTCCTGGGCATCGGACACCTCCACGTAGTCACTGAATCGGATGAGAATTTTGGCCTGTCTCAGCTCTTCCACAGTGGGCCTCTGGCTGAGCTGGAAGCAGAAAAGGAGTTGATGGACAGTGAACCACATAGAGCACTCCTAGCTGCTGTTAGCAGCTTCTCAGAATTTGCATATATTCAGGTTCTTCTAAAAAGAACCTTGCACAACACCCCGTGTTTCATAAGTGTGACATAATCTAATACCAACATCCTTTACGAATGTTTGTTATGTAGTTTCGTACAGTACACAAATGAACATTAGCTGATAAATATGTTTTTGATTTTTAAAACTCTCAGACCGCCAACTGCACTCCAGCAGCTATGAGATTTTTGTTTTGAGCAGAATGTCTGCAGGCGAGCTGAAAGTGTTATTCTTTAATTGAAAGTGAAGGGAACGTGTTCAACACCACACTGTGGGGCTGCAGGATTTGGCAGCCAACATGCGGAAGGGCCAAGGGCAACAAGGACATCAGGGTCTCCTGGGGGAGACCTACAATATCAGGCCTGAAATGGACTAGATTTCACTCCTCACCACAGATGAGTCACTGTCACAGCTTTTATTTATCCTGGGCAACAATTTACAGGCGCCCTTCTCCCTACATGTGCATTAAGATCAAGTGTGGGTTTGCACCTTTGGAGCTATTTCCCCCTCACCTTTCGTGTTAGCCTTCGTTTTATCTCTCTCTTCTCCTCCATTTCCTCCTGCTCATTGCGGGCTGCAGACAACGAGAGGATGACAGTTAATACTGCGAGAACAGACGCATGCAAACTGTAGACTGTCAGCGGAATGCTTAGAAATTACTGAAAGGGGAAACAAACATTATTTGCATAATGTGCCTCATTAGATTCACACTAAACTGAATATGTTTCTCAAAGCTTAACATAGTTTCCATCATTGGCTGTTTAATACTATTAGGAATGGGTATCAGGAGAATGAGTGCTTTGTTCTTCTCAAATTGTCCCAGGGCTTTTTGGTGCATTTTTATGATCAAGTGATTAACCTATTTAAGAACAAAATTTATTTTTAAGAGGAAGACTGCCAAACACATCCATGTTTTTAACTATACATTACAAGCCAATTACAGAGACAAAAACCTCCAGCTAAGAGGAGCAACTTAAAAAGAGATATAAGTAAACAAGAAGCACACTGAGATACTGCTCATGTTTACAAAAGCTTCAACATTCAAACTGGATTTGTGCTTTTGCTGAACACACACTATATTTACACTGTATCTAATAATACTCACAATTTTGGATTCCAAACTAGAAAATAAAACTCAGTTTGTTTAACCTTGGTACTGTACGTGTGTGAGTAATGGCGAGGACACGGCTTGTCACTCATGAATTCTTAGACTTCGTGTTTTGCTTCTGCATCCTGTCAATCATGCAGAAGCCTCTGGGAGAGCAGGAAGTGCTAGTAAATCAGTCTTTGATGTGAGAGTCGCATAGTCCCAGGCAACAGAACTGCTTTTCTCTGATACTGCGTGTGTTTGTGCTAAGAAGCCGGTCTCTCTGGACATGACTCCTGAGGGAGCCCTGCTGCTTGCCTGCCTGCCTGCATGACATGAAAAGCCAAGGCTACCAAGGAGGGATAAAGAGAGTGATGTATGTCACTAGCTTTCACGTAACTAGGCCTCTCAAATAACCAGGCAGCACTATATGAAGCCTGCATTCACAAATGGCTACTGCAAATACGGACTCACACTTTGCTACGAAGGAGCATCAGGCAGTAAGAGAGAATGTTTTTGGCATTGTGACATAAACTGTTCACACTTACAGCTTACAGTTACCGCTTCAAGATAATGTTAAATGTTCAGCATACTCACGTTTGAGGATGTTCCTCTGTTCTAGCTCTTCTGCTGTGGGTCTTTGACTCAAGCGCCTGGTGGGAAACATGCATCCATGGTCAGCACATAATCACAGGCAAGAGGTGAGCAATAAAACATCGAATCAATATGGGGAGAAGGGGAAGTTCCAAATGTAAATCAGTGTGCTCTTCAGTAATTAATCGTGTAATGATCATCTGTGAAAGAAAAACTCTAAAAATTCCATCTTTTTTGATAATACGTACACTTAACTGTACACACTGTTCGCTTTTGACAGCTACTCCCACCAAGGCTATGTTGTTGACAATTCAACTCGCAGCAGAGTATATTTAACCAGAGTAAAATGCAATGTGTTAGGGCCCAAAGTGAATTAAATATACATTTAGTGCTGCCATTATACTACTAGTACAACTTGTTTATGCACAGCAGAGTTTTGTATTTTTATTTGCAACCTATTTTAGCTCTTGTCTCATGACAGCTTGACAGGTGCACATCACCAAACTTCAGTCAGACATCATCACTAGTCCCTCTCTTCTAATTGATTGACTGCATAATGATACTTTGGTGCAATGCAGAAACAAGGCCAGCAAAAACCAGATATTGCTGAAGACTCAGCACTCATCTGATGCTGAACAAGGCAAATGTGATTATGACACCTTCAAATGCCAACTGAAAGGTTTCAACACTTGCACATTTGTTAAATTATACCTACTGTGCGCACAAATACACATACAGACACCTGAGACAGGAGGACACACTGACAGACACTGTCCTGAGCATCATTTTTCTTCTATGCAGCATCTGGAGAAATACATTTTGCATAGATTATCTCCAATTTGCTCAATTTGTAAGTGGCTGAAATGACTAAGACACCCAAAGGCAACATTTGAAAGGTCACTCCAAGTTCTTTCTGCTGGGGAGTCTTATTATAGCACTGTGTCAGGACCCTGCGGCAATAGACCTATCTGTCGACTCTGGATCAATGATTGAGCTGATAGAACTGACAGCCATTTGGAACTACTCAGTGAGCTACTGTACACAGAGTGAGGTCTGTGTTCGGACTGTTTTAGCACCTTTTGGCTCATTGTTTTGATTTCATTCCATCTATATTTACAGATTTACATACGTGCATCTGGTCATGAAACATAATCTGTGGTTTTACAGGCGGCAAAACTACAACATGTAGTTTTCTCACTTTAGTTTTGGTGCAAATTAAACAAATGAAATGTAACATGGATTCATGAGGTGAATGCTTTATCTGTAGAGAAATTTAATCTGTCTTTTCCTTTTCAAGTCTTTATGCTAATCTAAGACAACTGTCTTCTAGCTGTAACTAGGTCATGTTAAAGCAAATATGACAGTGGTAATAGAAAGAAAATAGGCATATTTTCCCAAAATGAAACACTATTACATAGACAAAGTATACACACACACACACACACAGACTCAGAAACCAAAGACAGAGCAGTGTTAACCAACTTTCTCAAGGGTAAAACTGAAATTCTTATCAGTTTTCCCCCTTAAATGACATGATCATCAGGGTTTTCCCAGAGAATCGGGTCAATAAAGGTAAGTTAAGTTCATCTTTTCCTAGAGTAGCATTATCGTAATCTATTTTGACTGGCCTTGATTATGCACATCCTTACAGGACAAAATACTGTTGGTAAAAAGCAGAAAAATGAGTCCTGTGCATAGGATAACACCATGCAAAGGACACTGACAGAGCTTTTTGGAAACACGACAACTAAGCAGGCAGACCTTCCTTCTGGAAACACACACTGTGTTCCAATCACAGTGGGGAATAGTCACTTGTGTGCCACTGTCTCTAGATAATACCATCCCTCCTTTGCAACATATTTCCCAAATTTCATATCTTATTATACTATCTGGACTTTCATTTCTACCCATATGCTTGGCAGTCTTTTCTGCTCTCAACACATCATTACATCCCCTTCATTCAGACAAGGCAGTCATCTTCAAAGAGCAAAGTGAAATCAAATGAGGCCTGTGATCAGTTGGGAAAAAACATTGTTGTTTGATGTGTTCAGTCACTAGAATTCACATTCATAATCTCAACATATGTATACAAATTCCTGTGATTTATACATAATACACTAGTGTAGCGTGTGTGTGTACACTGCTGGTATAAAGTGACTTGCGTGGTGCTGCTGTGTGGAGGAGTCAGTGGAGATAGTTTGGCACATGCATCACTGTGGTGATTCAGTGAGCGAGGGAGGAAGTCAGGCAGGAGGAAGAAAGAAAGAAAGAGAGAGAGCGCTACAGAAAAGACGAGGGGGGGGGGTACATCGCTGAAATTAGGTCAGCTCCATTTTCAGAGCAGCATTTTAACGACAAAAAGCATTTATCTGTATCGGATGCTGCAAAGGAAAAATGAAAGGCTATAAAAGTGCTTCAATAGAAAAAACCCCTCACATTTACATCAGCCTTGCACAGAATCACAGTTCTACCGACCAAGATACTGGGCCATCACCAGCTAAAAGTAAGACAAGATACTCAAGTTGTTTGAGAAAAGTTGGCATTGCTTCCCAGCAGCTATTGTTGAGTTGGCTATAGCCATGTGAAGAAGATTTGGCCCGTGTATGTGTGTAAATGTAGTTGAGCTTAAAAATTCATAGGTTTACATGTCTCACCTTGTGAGTTTAGTGCCTATCTGCTGTCTCGACTCCAGTCTCTCCTCATCTGTCTGCATAGGCAGGATGTTTTTCTCCTCCAGCTCCCTTTTGGATGGACGGTTACTCAGCTTGATGGCCAAAGAGTCTTTCCTCAGCACCTTCTGAGCCAGTGTACCTAAACCCAAACGCCATGGTCAGAACACATGGTGAGCTGCACAAATAGAGCACAAACCTTTACTGAAATGTTTTTTGTCTTAAATTCGTTTTTTGCTCCAAGATGTCTCAAATAACTTAAAATTTAAACTTCAGGATTAAACTTCTGAATATTAAATTACATGAAATACTGTGCTTTGTACTCTATAGTATCTTATAATTGCTTGTTGCTTAATGTAACTTTAGATCCTTTGCATAACAAGCCTAATTCATACAAATTTGAAAATCTGATTCGACAGACTTCATGTACCTTAAAGCATTATTCTCTTTCCATTGCCCTGTTAAAGCCATGACCTGGCATAGTGAGCGATTCTGTCACACATGACCAATGACTTTTAAAAAGAGTACAGCTGCACCCATGTGAAAATAAGGATACACGGTGTCGAAGGCATAAGCCACTACGCACACTTCAGCAGTTTTGCAAAGAGTGTTTCCATGGGTGACAGCATGATTCTGGATACACTTCTGTGAACCTAATGTTGGCCCTGGTTCAAAAGCCAAACTCCACTGACTTCCAGGACCCTTCAGGGGTAGCTAGCATGATCAGACGGCCTAACCTAACCCACAGAATAGAGAAAGCAATTCTCTCCTTAGAAGGGACATTATGATTTTGAAACTACTGAGTTTAGGTCTATCCTAATACATTACATGGCAATGGAGAAAACTAATCAACTTTATCTTCATTTGGGAAATTTAAAGATTAAAAGACTTTAAAGAGTAAAGGTCACTAGAAGTGCTGCCACCCACTTGTAAATATGGAGTCATCATCTTCATCATCGTCGTCATCATCATCTACATCATCATCCTCGTCCTTATACATGCTAGGAAGGTCTTCATAGTCCGACTCATTAGGCATGTTCTCCTTGTCATCCTCGTAGTCGATGATCACAGATGGCACTTCTCTTCTGTCCAGAGGCATGCACTGACCACCGCCATGCAGAGCAGAGCTAGTGGAGTTAAACGCAGACGTATTGTTGGTTGTGAACCAAATCTAAGCATTAATGTAATGGCTTATGCTTATTGGCTATATCATTTGGACTTGCCAAGAGGATGAGGTTGTCCAGTCACTAGAAGCAAAATTCCAGTTCATAGGGGACAGTTCATATTTTAAGTCTAGTAATTCATCATCTTTTGACAGTTAGCAAATGTTTTTGATATGTAGAATTACTTAAACAACAACCTTCACATCTAAATCCAGAAAAAGGAAGACATTTAAGAAAAGGAGATTTGGTACGTAACATAATGATAAGCTTAGTGAGTTTCAAATCCAAGTATAAAGACAGTGGGGACTCCAGCTGAATAAAGCTAATTCTGTGCAGTCCTACGCAATGCATTGCAATCCTCTGAACAACAAAGAGGATGAGAAGAGTAACTGATCATATAAGTTCTATAATTCAAAACAAGATGACAGGAATTAACTTAATTTTTCATCAGTTACTACCACACAGCTAAATGTGTAGAAAACTTGGGTGACAATTTCTAAGGAAACCCAACAGGAGCTGGCCAGTGACATATTTGATAGATTGATTAATCACAGTCCAGCTTCTTATGATGAGCCACTATTACATAATTATTTTCGAGCTTTCAGACTAATTGTGCACTATGGCAGACCCAATGCTGCATTTTCCTTGCCCAAATGGTTTTGTTGAAAAAGATCCTAATGTAAGAGATTATATAATGTCCAATCTACTATCATGCCCCTTTTTTTCCCAAACAAGAAGAAATGTAGCTCTTGTAAAGTGCAGCTGGTCATGTTATGTCAGGCCAACTGCTGGAGGGACGCCTACTCCACGATCCTGTGCCCACAGATACACACATTTACTTCAAAATTAGGCCATGCTGCCCTGTGATGCAGTGTGCTGATTTAGACCTGTACACACCATAGAACAGCATGGCCTCAATAACACTGGGATATATTTGAAAGTACTGGACACCCACAAAATAATAAAAGCAAATAAACAGGGTGGTCTGTGCTAATTAAACAGCTTTAGGTAACCAGATACATTTTATCATTATAAACAGAGGATCAAAAAATAAAGGAAAGTAATTCTTTATGTTAAAAAATGTCAACTGAAACCCTTTGGGCCAATCAGTATTAAGCTATAACTCCGATATTTGATATTTCTTAAATGCTGGCATGAAATATTTATAAAAGCCTTTCCCCAGTCAGAGGGTGATCCATCAAAGCTGGACAACCAGCGCTGAGCACTACTAACCTTTCAAACCTCTGCATAGAGAGAGCCAAGGTTTTATTGAGCTCCTCGATGATGCGGCTAGGTGCGTGCAAGCTGCCGTACTGAAGCTGGAGTGGGTGACCATGGCTCTGGTGAATACTGGACAAACTGGCAAGCTGGGAGGGCAGCAAGGTTCCATGGTGGCCTGGCATGACCTGGGGAGGGCCACACTTTTGGGGTAGAGTGCTGAGGGGGTTGGGTGACGAAGAAGGGGAGGTGGAGGACTCCAGCCCCCCTGGAGGCACACAAATCATCACTTTCTTGGGAGGCAGTGGAGGAGAGTGCTTTCCCCCAGGCATACAGGGCAACTTCATAGGCTGGCAAGAATCTGCAGTGAAAGACATGATAGAAAAGGGATTACAGCACTGAAATTTTCTAGTACATTAAGTTATTTAGCATTCACTACACTTTGCTGGTGTAGACAGGTAAACAGATCTGATGAGGAATCAGATGAGAGTGGTGGGAACTAGGCCAGGGTAATGACACTTCCCTGTATTGACAGATTGACAGTGACAGAGAGAGCCCAGTTGACCTCATCACAGGGGGGTTTAATGAGACTACTTTAATCCAGGGCACGTGTGGCAACTCAGGTTTAAAGCAAAGCAGTCATGGGTTAGCTGTCAAAACAAGTACTCGCTATCTCACTTATAATGAGGGAGGCAAATTTAGGGTATAGTAAACACTGTATAATGATTTATGAAACGGGAAAAATCACAACAGAAAACAGCACAGTGTGATTTGATTAGAGTAACCAGTTATCCAGCGTTAACTGAGACTAACCTGTGCTGTGGTTTGGGATCCTTGAGAACGGCTTTGGAGGGAGAGCAGGTGGCTGTTTGTGGTACAGCGGTGGCTTGGCAGGGGTATCCTGAATGTCACCTGAGTAGGTGACAGATTTCTTGGTGGGCATGACCATAGATGACTTAATAGAGGGCTCCTGAGTGCAGACTCCACCATCCATTGAAGATCGAAATTCCACAGTTGCTAAAACAGAAGAAAGCAACAATCTGACAGGGGTCGAAATCGTGTTGGACCGCACATCAAAGACATTTCACTAGACAGTTCAGACAAAGTTAAAATAAATGTGTGGTGTTGAGCTGCGGGATTCAAAAAGCTATACAATAACCCAAGAGCTTTTTATCAGCACACACCATACCAAGAAACAGCGTATGCAGAGCAGTTTGACTGAATTTTTGCTTTTTAATTCTTTACACTTCTGAGCCATTTGATGGATTTTACATAAACACATTTTAAGGCTGCCAATGTAAATCACAATGCTTGCATTTATATTGGGAGTTCTCCTCCATCTCAAAAGTCAACTTGACTGAACACCCAATCAAATGAAAGACTGGAAAAAGTAAGCACGCATTTTTTAATCCCTATGGAATCTATTTCTATTTCTACTACACCAGAATATGTTTTGTAGTAACGAAAATATATATGTACTACATCAGATATTTGCTTTGCAGGCTTAAAAATAAATCCTCTGTCGAACTGTGCACACAAGCCTTTTTGATTACAGAAACTAGGTTGTCACTGGTTAGGAGAACTGAGCATACCTGGCCTCATTAACATGCATTGTAAGAAGTGACAGTCACTGTGCACAAATAGGACAGACAATTCAATTTATCAGTTTTCACCAATTTTGCTAAGCTCTCCAGAACCTGAACTCTTGAGGTAGAGGCAGCACTTTAAACAAAGGAGAAGTACTTGCATTCTATAAATACAACATTAAATCATATTTAACTTAATTTAGCTAAATCTATATGAGGTTTATTGTTGTTTTGACTTTAAAAAAAATGCTTGTAGCTTATTCTGTAAAACAATACAACATGAAAAAGGGCCATGTATTTTCTCATTTGCTTTCTTCAGTTCTTGGCAAGAGTCAATGGACTTCCTGAGCTTCACTAACTGTGTTTTTGATGCCCCGAGGCATGGAGCACCCTGCTGTCAGACTCAAATATGGTCCCTAGCATTGAATATGAGCTGTGTAAGGCACGTCAAATCAAGATCAAAGAGTTTATAAACCCCTACAAAATTTGTATAATGAAAGATTATATCTCTAGATGCTCCATGCCAAATCTTGAAGAGTGCACTTCAGAGACTACTGATTAATGAGGAGATGAATAACTGACGACCTTCCAAATGAGTGCACCCCATCTACTCTTTCTGCAGTTTCTACGCGTAAAAGAGACAGTTTCCAGTTCCGTGAAATGAGGCAGTAACAGTGTAACAACAGCTCACCTTTTTCAAAGATTTCCTTCAGAACTCCTCTCTTGATCAGCTCATCTCTACTCTGTCGCACTGACATCTTCCTCTCCAAAGCTGAAAGGGTAAAGGAGAACAACGCTAAAATGAAGTGTCTAAAATGAAACTGTTTTGTCGTTTAGTCCTAGTCGACCTATTCATTAAGTCAGAGAAATGCACCCACTTTCCACGACATTACGAAAACTTGTGTCTAGCAAAGCTCGCTAGGAAAATAGTCCTGCTAGCACAAATCCATCACTTTCAGAATTTATCCTAGCAGTACCAAATTTCCACATCCACTACATGTTTTTCCAGCTGCTATGATAACTTTCATGGGACTCAGACCTTTTAAAGGCTTATTGCCAAAAGCATATTAGCTGATTGAGCTGCTTGATAAAACTAAACCAAATGTGTTCTTTAGTGATTTATCTAAACATCACTATATATAGTATCCTGTTGATCTTGCACGTGTTTATACATGCAATGTTTGTTTTTGTGGTTTTAATTCTATCTTCTTTACAAATCTTAGCAGCTTTATTTGAGAAAACAATAAAAAAAAAAAGCAATGATTCCCAGATTGCACTGTAAAGATAATGATCTGTCAAACTGTTTCTCCTCTTCCAAACAGTTAAAATACTGGTTCTTGACTAGCAAAAGAATTAAAAACATAAAGGAAATATTCCAGAAACGCATCTCATAGTAATGCATTATGCACGAGATGTGATGTAGCACAGCTAAAGCTTGTTTCTATTTTTAGGCTACAAAAGTTGAAGCGCTTAACTTATCTTCTATCACTAGGCTGTACAAAAGCAGTTTAAAAATTGCGTTAGTGATCTGAAAATCTTTTTTCTGGATAGAAACCAATTAAGAATGTGAAGGATTAGCAACAACACTTTAACACATTGTGCAGCATTGTTCCTGCAGACCTTTGGAGCTCTTGCTTAGGAGGGAGATCACAGACTGTGAGGCCTGTCCCAGTTTTATCAGAAGGTGTTTTCAATGCTAATACACCCTCAGTTTAGATTCATGAACCCCCCCCCCTCCAAAAAAAATAAACACTTGACCTCTCTTCCACATGCCCTTAGTCACAACACAGTGGATTTAAAATCAACTGTTGAGAGTGCAGAAATTAGAACACAAATCAGAGTCATGCAAATGTCAAATGGGCAGGTCTCCAGGGCAGAAATTGAAATACTCTTTGCTTCAGTGTTCAGAAATACCACAGCAGAGGAAGTTATCATCCAGCTGTATCTTCTGTTATGAACTCTGCTAGGATTGCAGATGTTCATTGTCACCCCATATTTCAAAGGTTATCCAAAATAATTAAACAGCTAAATGTATTTTTTGGAAAAATATGTGGCCAAAATATCACACAAAGAATCATTTCTACTGGAACCATAGGAAGTGGCAGAGTGAAGATAGCGTGAAATGAAAACTGTGTCATTCATAGGTGCATGTTGGGATGCTAACGCTGGCTGTTCAATCAAAAATTGAATTTTCTTCCCAAGAGGCAGCAATTTTGGTATGTCAAGGGGATAGTAAATCCACTTATCAAAGCGTTGAACTAGAATCAACACAGTGAATTTTTTCTGACAGAGTCCGTTCATTAGATTATTTCCACAAAGCACCAGAGGTATTGTGGCATGGTCTAGAATCACACATCTCTGTACCTGTGCACTGTCAACCTTCATTACAAATTATAACAACAGAAAATATTGAGGGGTTTCCACTAATAATATCTGCCAGCTGAGCAGTACCTTGATCATCAGAAATGTAAACCTTGTAGTACTAGAAATGTAATCGAAACTAGAAATCTCTGCACCTTGGCAATCGATTTTCATAGAACTCCAACATTTCTCTTTAATTGAGAAGCAGTGACTGTAGCTATGACTACTGAAGTCAATATCTGAGAACATTTTTTTCTGGTGTTCACCATAAAAAAAATGTAGGGTCTTATATAAATTTCTTTTCTGTCTGCATAGCCCATTTTCATTAATCGTTGTTGGTCTCTCCCTCATTTTGTTTGCTGGCTGTTTATTTATTTGCTCTCTCTCTAATGCATTTCCAGCCCTGATGTGTGGATTATGTTCTTGGCTATTTGTCTCTTTAGCCTGTCTCCTTTCCAGGTCCTTGTCTGGAGGGAAGGTTGTGTGGCTCAGGTTTGTTGGGGTCACATGGAAAATTCTCATCCTGGATCATATTTTTCATATATGTTTACAATATATAGTTTCTGTCATTCAGAGTGGCAATACTGTAAATATATAATGTTAATCTATTCTGCACACTGGATGTCTATAGCTTGTCTGGTTTCCTGATCTGACTCAAGGTCTAAGGACGGAGGACGTAGTATGCTGTACAGATTAAAGTCTCTTGAGGAAAATTTGTTATAGGCTACATAAATAAAATCTGACAAGGCTTGACTTAAATCCAAATCCTTCAGCGACACTTCATTTTGACCTTGTATGAACTTATTTTTAATTAGACTTTGACAATCCCTGTAATGAGTTATTTGAAAAAAAAAAAAATCTGAAGTATTAGTTTTACAGTATAAAGACATAACGTTTCTTAAGAATGATAAATCAGTACCAACTCTTTGACGGATTGGGGAAACGCAGGGGTAAAGGTTGACACTAGACTGGCAGTGCTGCAATATGTTCACGGATTACACTACTGTCTCTTCCAAAAAGAAAAATAATTACTCAAAGCTTTATGACATAACTGCTATGCCATGGGATGTGCAGTTATGCAATGCCATTAACACAAAAGCCTTAATGAGAATACAACTTCAGATTTGACAGATATTGTGTGCTCATAAAAGAAGAAAGAATTGGCAAAACTGTAATGGACAGAGCAGTTTGCACACAAGCCAAGTATCAAGTCAGGATTTAGAACACTGCGCAAAACAAAAAAAAAAAAAAAAAATTTACTATTTAAAGAATACATTATAGAAGTGGAATTTCATGTTGATTTCATCAGGAAGGTCCTGCGAGGCCCCTGCACAAAACAAAGCACACTGACTTTAATGCAGAGTTTGATAGACATGATCATCAACAGCCAGTTTGCATTAAGGTCTGTTGCTTGTGTTTATGTTCATACATGCAGTGTACAGCCGACATACTCTATTACAGCCCTACTGACACTAAAGGATGCAATGCAATGCAATCTTCCATATCACAGTAAAAATCAGATGCTGTCCTCTAAATCACCTTGAAAATCAACCAAGTCCTACTTTAGACTGCCTGGCCCAAGAAGTGCCACGGTCCAACACTCCAGCCACTCAATCTGTACGAAGATGAGAAGATCAGACACTCATCAGGGAGACTCAGCTGAAAGCATATTAAATGAAACTGGCATATCTGAGCATGGCCAGCATTGATCTGAGAACACTACACTTAGTTATTTTAGAGAAAATATATTCCACTGCGAAGTGACCCAGATAGTCAGAACACATCCTACCAACCCTGAGGCTCAATAGCTCAAAGTGGATGCTTTTACTGAGGCAATTCTCTCAGCCTGAGCCTCACAAAAACTGTATTAAAACTTTCATGGACTCTTTTATCAATGAGAAGCTGAAGCGTCAAGCTCACACAAGACAGACTTGGATATGGCTAAATGAAACCATAACACAGAGGATACAGTAGGTTTGTAGTGTGACATTTTCTGTATATACAGAATGTAATCCATCAGACTTTTTATTAAAAATTATGCTAAAAATACAGCTCATCTAAAGCTCTGGTGTATGTGCATGAAAAGACTACTTAATTGGATTAGAAATAAAAGTGTAGATAACATCAGACTAACACATGTATGGTCTTTTGATGAATATTGGCCTCGTGAGATCTGTTCCTGATAGAAGGTCGCTGTGATAATGTACGCCACATGATAAGACAGCATGATAAGGCGTCCAACTGTTGGGACCTTCCTTCTTCTTTCCTGAGGTGACGAGTACAGTCCCCCAGAGCTGCCCTTCATCTGCTTAATATCACAACACATTCATAATCCTCTACTGTGCTCATTGTCCAATTATCTGCGACAGCATCTGGATGCCCAGTGGCTGATGTGCTCCCCACTGACGCAGGAAACATAATCAACAGTGAGGCATCACAGACAACTGCAGAGACAAGAAGACAGTACACAGGGGCATTTAAGTCCAAGATCAGAGCATACTTCATATATACAGTTCCATTTGTCTGAGCTACAGGTATAAAAAAAAAAAAAAAATAGGCCAATTGACATGGCTGAAGTGTTGGTTCAATTACACCTCTTTGAATCAATACTCTAAGTTTTCCTGAAAAGTCTCAAAATCAGAGCTCTTTTGTCACACATACCTGAATGCCTTTGGTGAAGAACAAAAAGCCAAATTCTTGATTACTCTACACAGATCTTCTAAAGTGGCCTGAACAAAACAAACGGTAAGCATTAAAAGTGATAAGTGGATTGAAGTTACATTTCAAGTAGACCATCTACAATAAGTCTCAAGTGTCTTCAATTTTGAAATGATCGATTTTGCCTAATGAAATGGAAAACAGCATTGATTGTGCTGTTTATTATTCTTGTATTCTTCACATTGAACACAGACAGAAAAGAATAGTCTAAGGAGATAAGGAAGGACATAAGTGCAGAGCATGGTTAAGGCAAAGGCTACTAGACAATCTCCATGCACCGAGTGATATTCCTGTGCCCACATTTGCTATTATTATCAAGACGCTGGTCAATGGGACAGTAGTTAACCTCCCTTGACGTGGCAACAAGAGGAAAACAGAGCCCAAATTCAACAGAGTGTTATTTCAAATGTTCAACTGACACATCTCCAAGATTATGGTACAACACTGGTGGGTGGCACCAAGTGTTGTTAAAAAAAAAAAATTAAAAAAAAAAACCTTAGTGGGGTTTAATAAAATGGATGTCACAGTACACAGAGAATCAGAAGATTATCAAGGTATTCTGGCACCTCTAACAGCGTACAGATGTAAAAACATAGCAGCACAAACTGCAGGCTCCAAAATCTTCATAGAGTTGAACAAACATCTCGAAAAACTATTAACAGAAACTGAACGATATAACCTACAAGGCAGGATTTATTGTCAGATGTTTGTATTAAAGTGCAATAAATTTAGCAAAGTATACCTAATAAACATAAAACATTGATTAGTGCAGCTTTAAATCTCTTTAAAAGAGCTGCTGATTTAATCACTGTTCAAAGTTCAAAATCCCCGAGCCACTTTCTGTCATTTCAATTTAAAGCATGGGCTCACGGTTGTGCGAGTTCTACTTTTCCACAGCCTGATACATAAATGCCGGCCACATTCCAACTATTTTTAAAAGTTGTGTTCATGCTTCACGCAGCAATCGATGTGACAGTGTGTGCAGATTTGCAGCAGCGTCACTGCAGCTAAAGTATCCGCCTGAGCACTGGAACTACTTGCAGGACTACACCATCTATAGCTTGAAACAATGTAGAAATTCAACTTCAACGCTGTTCCAGTATGAAAATTTGACATAATCCACCATTGTGCTGCTACCAAAAAAGGGATTAAATAGAACAAAAGGTAGCAGAAGAATTATTTGGAGACAGTAGTATTATGCATACAAATCAAGTGGATAACAAAAGCGAGAGAGAAAAAAAAAAAAAAAAAAAGCTTTCCCCCCCACTCAGCTCGACTGTGATTTAACACCATTGTAACAGAAACAAGGACTTTTGTTGCTCAGCACTTGATTATTGTCCATCATAACAGGCAAGTTGCTGTTATCACAGGGCGCATATGAATGTAGCAACGAGTAGGAACATCTCCATCATTGCTTCATCAAGCACACATCGTCTGTTAGAGGAGAGTAAAACATCAGAAGGTCAAATATCTAAAACTTACAAAAGAGATTTCATCAGCACTTTTGTGTTTTACTAAAAATATCACTCAGTCCAGCGAGACTGCTGAGGGGGGCCATGTTAGGACAGAAACTACAGCCAAGCAATACAGTTAGAGCCTAGCTGAAAAGTAAGAGCAACCAAAAAGTCAAAAATATTTTCTATGCTTGTGGTAAGTGATGGAAGATAAAACATGACAGTTGTTGTGATCACATAAAAGACCAGCAGTAAGAGAGCAGTCACAGCAAACATAATCAAATTAGAGAGACACTGATTCATTCAGTAAATTCACACTAGGAACATGCTAATTTGGTAACATTACTAAATCAGAACATCCTGCTTGGTTCAGACCGGATTCTCTCATGTTCTACAAAAGCAAGAATTCTGCATCCAGAGAAGATGCAGTCTAACAAAAATGCCTCCTCCTGTCCAACATGCTGACAGTAGAATTCAGGATGTGTCAGCAGGGCAAATAAATGCAGCTGCATCTGAAGAGAGCGTGTTCTTCACTCACCCTGACAACACTGGGCTGCAAGATCAAAGGAGCTCTAAAGAGACCTCAAAACATGAAACTCCAATGCTGCACTTTTACTGAATCAATCTGCTGCATTTTCAATCAACCTGGAGACTAAAACCTAATACATTTTTTAAAATTTTGGCCAAAGGATACACCTTATTTTTTCACAGCCTGGCAGAGTATATATCATGGTTGGCTGTTATACATGTTACACCCTCATGTGTTTTTTTTTTTTTTTTTGTGCACACATTAACATAAATATAAGAGCAAAAGGCATCTACCAGCAGACGTCTGCTTGAACTTCTCACTCTTCTTCTTCCTCCATTTCCAGGGTTTCAGGAGGCGTCCCAGGGTGGCAAACTTGCTCCGATGACGGATGGGTGGAGTGTGGGTGCCAGAGACTAAGGACTCAGAACGCATGGCGGCCAGCCTCTCTACTTCCTCAGCTGTAAGGGAACAAAACAAATGAGAAACAAGGTCTAGTTTAGGTGAAGATGCAGGGGTGGTGATATTCTGGTAATCAGGGAGAGGAGCTAGAAGTGAATTCAGCTGACACTTTTGCTTACAAAGATTGAAGCAGCAAGAATCTGTGCCAAATGGCCTCCTGAATTCCCTAAGAACTGGATGAGGTTGAGAGAGGATAAACAAACCAGCATATCAGATAGCATTACGCAGGATATGCTCCGAGTCTAAACAGCTTGAGGCTGCATCACACTGAGTGGTTGGCATTAACTTGCCAAAACATACTAAACAGATAAGCACCTCATTATGAGGGAATCTTTCTACTCTGCATCAAATATTCACAAGGCCCAGCCCTTTTGACTTTTAAGTACTAATGGACATCAAAATCAAACAACGTTCCAAAAATACTTTTACAATTACTCGAAGTAAATACATGTATTTGAAAGATTCTGCAAACCAAGGCTACAGATAGCCAGGGCACACACAAACTGGCAAAATCTGCCCATGCAATCAGAAAACAAAATCTAATGTTGCATTCACAAGAAGATGATCACAAAAAGTGTCAAGAAAAACCCCCCAAAAAACTGCATGAACAAAGGTAAGGTACAATTAAGCACATAAGTGAAAGTCAAATAACACTCTCTGACTAGTCAAGTAGCTACATTAAATTACAAAAACAAAACATCAGGTAACTTTTGTTTTCCAATTATAAATAAATGGAAAATAACTGTATGCTAGAGGATGCAAAAATCATTCACAAAACTATTTACTGTATATGCAATTTGCTGAAACACACAAAAATGCTGATTTGGTCCTTCAAAAGATAAATATACAACACAAAAAACTAAAAGAAAAAAAAAAAAGGAGACAAAAACAAAGAAAAAGCCAAGTTGTCATGTCTACCCTATGGTCTCCACGGTGAAATGACCTCTACCACAGCGGGTTGTGTCACCACATTACATCAGACCACCCGTGACAAGCTGCCAAGGGGAATATGCTAGTTGCTTGTTTTGAAATAATTCCAACCCCATTCATGCTGTTTGCCCTAACAGGTATATCACTTTGCAGGCTAGTCACCTCCCCGAGGCAGCGGGACAGTGTGATAAATAATGTGACAGTAATGCAGTAGAAACCAGTCCCAAAGACCTTTATTTGAATGCTCTGGTGCATCAGTGCCAACCATCTTAGCAATCCTGCCACCACACCACTTTATAAATAGCTCTAGAGTCAATGCTAATTGAATCCAGTAGAGATTCAAATTACTTCATTAGTGGCTCAAAAGAGAGGAAGACAAAAAAAACCCCAATTCAACATCCAACAGCTCTGCAATATTTACTGTAGGATGGAGAGAATGAGAACAATGAAACACTTTTAGAAATGTCAATAACAGAACCCAAATACTCACAAAATACAGAACCAGAATATCTACAAATCTAAATACATGATGATTTACTTAGCCCTAATTATCTTGACAAAATCCTGGCAGAGGAGAGATGTGCACAATCTGCAAAGGAAAAGTATCCTTTCCCTTTTCCAAGTATCCAAAATGTGCTGTTCTCAAGGCAGCGGATCATTTTCATGACATCAGGTGTGTATTACAGCATTTCCATCCCATCTTCATTGTGCTGCATATAACCTAGATTCTCCACTACTGTAATACAAGAAACTGATGTTGCAGGTTTTAATTAAAAACACTTGTTTACATACCAAGATGGCTGAGTGATGATGTAATGACACTGAACTGGAAATGGCTTTGTGCAAACAGCCTGCACAGTTTCATGCATTTTTAATGACATCTATATGATAAGTAGGTAGACTTATTGCAAAAAAAAAAAAAAATGTTACAAATGAAGCGCAATTCATCAACAAGTAGCAGTTCAAGTCTGAGCCCAACCCTATGAGAAGTTCTGATCCAGTCAGAGGCAGTTTCCACAACAGCAACAGTGAATCACTCATTTCTTGTGCTCTCGTTTTAATACTAAAGATAAGCATCGACCTACTTAAAACTGCAACTACGGAATATTATCAAATAAGCAGACTGATGAAGCAGAATCAATGATGGAGCGCCTGATCTGGTTGTCAAAGGCGCATAGGAGCCCAGAGGCACGGCCATCGCTAGATACTGAGAGTGCATCCAGGATGGCTTTAGCGCAGGGCTACTATGGGCGAAACCACACAAGGCTTGAGCCTACTCACCGTCCTGTGTATCGTTCCCGCGGCTGCAATTGCTGCAAATATGCTTTATCTCTTTCCCGATGTGACAGTGGATCGTAAAGGGCATGTTGTTATTGTGGTGCGGATGCTGGCCGTGTCCTTTCTTGGTGCCAAGAGACATTATTTTAACCAGACTGAACGCCTTTTTCTTAGGTTTCTCCACAGCCACGGGCGTGTTTTCTCGGCACCCCGTGGCAAACCAAGTACCGTGCATGATTGTGGGCGCAGGATCCACCGCCGGGTAATTGGTCGTCTTGAACATCGGGACGCGGAAAACGGGGCAGGGGCTTCGGTGCGCGGTGGAACGGCGGTGTGGTTTTTAAATTAAGGGGCCATCAATTCAGTCCTACCTGACCTACTGTAGCGGTTTCCCTCTGCTGTGTTCCCACGCCTTTACCTGAGATCCAAGTATGCGCAGGCTACTTGGTTGCGCAATGCAAAAGTCACTGCTGCTGAGAAAAAGCCCTGCTACCAGATCCAAGCGAGCTAAGAATATAGAGAGTGAGTGGTGAACGGCAGCGACTACCCATCCCTCCCTGAGCCGTGGACTGCAGTCGGTTGTAGCTAATCCACGATTAGTGAGGCTGAGTAGCGCCTGTGATTGGCTGCACGGTGCGCTCCTCTAATAGGCCAGTGTGCACAGAGGACAAGCTGCTCATCGCATAATTATTCTAATAACTGTTTTTTAAATAAATCCCATTAAATGACAGACCCTCTCTACATTTAGAAACAGCTGCAATTACAAGAAAGCAACAATATGCATACAAGCAGTTGATAATGCGTTTCAACCTAAGGATTAAAAAAAAAAAAAAAAAAAGGTTTATAAAAAACATAAAGTCAGAGCAGATGGAGGAAAAACGCAGGGACTTAGAAATAAGTCATATATCATAATACTAAGTTCTGAAGTTGATCACATTGGCCATTTTCTCCTGTGGCTGCTGTTAAATAGGTTGGTAGCTGAGTTTACTAAACAAAATGCACTTTTAAGGATCTAAAACCAGATTATATAAAAAAAAAAGTTCATGGAGAACAAAACTGCTCTTTAAGTTGAAGAGTTAAACAGTTTTAGAGATTAATCAAGGCTGTGGCTTTTGGTGAAAACATTAAATTGAGAGCAAAAAACTGCAGGTTAGAGACTGTAAATGTGTATGTGGCTTAGCAGAGTGCCCCAGTCTGTCCTATTGATTTCCATGAACCACAGCAATTAGGGGTATGTCCCTAACATGCAGGGCTATAAATGAGATAAGGGTTTCAGAAAGTCCGCTGTGAGCACATTTATGGCACAGAAAAGATGCATGCAAGAATTACAACATCTAATTTGGACATAATAACTGACAAGAAGGGCTCAGAGAATTAAAATCAAAGAAAAGAAATGCTAGTTAATGATCAGAAAGCTCAATGCTTTAAATAAGAGAGCTCAGCCTAACGTAACAGAGAAGCATCCAATATTCTTTCTTTACAAATTCAAAATAGCCACTTAGCGTATCCCTGAAGTCACTGTGCAGATTCCAGGCTAATTATTAGCATTAATGGCCAATTAATGAGTTGTTAATCATGGTGAAGATAAAGGATCCCACGGTATTTCCAATCCCATTTCCCACAGAGCAGGGAAATGGTCGTGGGCTGGGGTGAGTACCTTTGATGTTCCTTCAGTGAGCTTATTCCAGTGACATCAAAGCCCCCTCTGAAATGAGGGACAGAGGCAATTGATTTACTTCCACCACGGTGCAATGCAGTAGTCACCCTCACTTGCCTCTTTTTGGTGCAAAGTTCCAAACTCTTGCATTTGTATGCGGTGATGTTTTGGTAACTGGCGAGGAAGAGCTATTTTCATACACAAAAACATTTTTCGTAACAAAGAGTCAGAGGTTAAGGGATAAAGGGGAAGGAGCCGTTGGCATGCATGAGGTAGAAAACACTGCAGTGAAGTGTTTGGGAGAGAAAGAAGGAGAGCAAGTGTGAAAGAGGTTTTAAACACTCAAGAAACTGCTGTCTTGCTGCACCACTAGCCTTGTAAACAGACAGTGATAACCTTTTGCTCCCTGTTTACTGCCATGCATTCCAGTTACTCTGCTTATAGAGTCCTATTAGAACTTTCACACAGTAAATCAGATAATTAAAGCCACCAGACAGGTCATTTGTCAGCTGAGAGGAACAACAGTCACATCGGGCAATGTGGTTATGTAACTACTGTGTCAGGCAGTGCTGACCAGTGCTCCCATATGTCGCTTGATTTATTTCATAGGGCAAAAAGGGAATGAAACAATATAATGAGATATGATAATAAATAATCCTGATAATAAAAATAACAGCTGACCACAGTTTGTTTTTTTTAAAATTCATTTCAAACATACAGGGGATGACTGTTTCAAAACATAGGGTTTCATTATCACATTATTCTCATTCCTCTCACCATTAAGGTTCCCCTTGTGTTGAAATGGTCTGAAGAACTCATATTGGACCTATGATGTTAGATTTACTATACAGCACTTTTTGGATTTATTGTGACTTATTATAAACATATTATTGGAACTGCTTTTTAAAAATGTAGCAATTTTCAATTTATGCTGGCTCCCCCAGCTGTCTGTGCACAGTCCTGTCATTTCAGTTTTGTGTTTGTGTTTTTGTTAATCCTGTCACCTTTTTAGAATCCTTGGGCTGGCTTGTGGATGTAAGCCCAAAGGCCTGTTGAGTGTGTATGTAATCCAGCCATCTATACCACTTATACTAGAGAGTGTCACAGGTGGGCAGGAGCCAATCCCAGCTGACAGCGGGTGAGAGGTAGGGCACAGTCAGATCTCCAGTTGATCACACAGCTGATGCATAACAACAAACAAACACTGACACTCACATGCACACCTTCAGGCAATTTCAAGTCACCAAAAAACCTAACCTGCATGTCTTTGGACTGTGGGAGGAAGCCAGAGTACTAAGAGAGAACCCACGCAAACACATGGGGAACATGCAAACTTCACACAGAAAGGCTCTGACAGTATCACACACGTTATATACAAGCTGAATTTAGCTCTTTGTTGAACTTACATCAATTTGTGGCTGCACTAGTCCATTAGATGAAAATATTCTCAATGTTCTTTTATACACATTTCCATAAAACCTACCCTGGCATATAGTTTTAAGCCTTGGCCACTAAAATCTGAATTTGTAGGCTTAAACAACTGCATGACTTGAGGTTAATAGTTAACTATAAGAACAATAATCAATTCAATGAATGTCAGATCTAGTAATAATAATAATCTCTACTAGCCAAGGAGAATAATAACTCATAAACCTGAAATTACACCTACCTCACTCTTCCTGGTTGAGAAAACCAAAAGAAAGCAAAACAAAACATTTTATTAGATCATTGGAGAGTTTGTGTGTTGTGTGGTGTTTCTTTTCATCTTTCCAGCAGCACATCCACTACATTTCTGTATGAAACTGACTAATTCATTATAAAACCATAGTCTTAAAACACTAAGTACACTTTCTTCTTGTTGACAACATACCTCACACTTGTCACAAACAACAATCAACTTAAACTGACACAATAAGCTTAACCAAAGCTGCTAAGTAGTATTTGCCAATCCTCTCTGACTCACATCTGATGGATGTGCTTCTTCACAGTGTTGTTGCCATGAAGCTTCAGTAGATGTTGCTTTTTATGTACCACTAAAAAAAACAGAGACAAGCAGGAATTCTACTGCATTTTCATTTATTAGATTTGATTTATAATCAACTGCATAATGTGTGGCATTTTATCTGGAAGTGAGTTTACTGTGCTGGCTCTTGAATATTTTGGATTCTGGTTTGATCTGGTTTCCATGGCTGTGGTGCAGGTTTTAGGCTAAACAATCTTACAACTTCCGACTGAGCAGCCTGTCACTACAAATCTGCTGTTCCCGTTCTCCTTGTATCTCTCTGTCTCTTCCCATCTGTCATTCTCTCTCTGCATTATTATCTGTATTAGTCCCTCATAGTTACACACACACACACACACACACTACCACATTTCTTTGCCACAAACTACTAACGAATTAACAACATGACAAACATGCAGTGCTTTGCCTTTACCAATATTCTTCTACGCTGTAGTGATTGTTATGCAATTATTTTCTGTAGAGAGAATGACAATTTTTATACAGTTTCTTGACTCCATCTTCAGCATTAAGCTCAGCGGCAGGGTAATGTGATGTGATTATGTAAAGTCTGCAGAAAGCAACACTTCAGAAATGGGGAAGTGATGTATTGGTTTTGAAAGGAATGACAAGCAAGAGACAGACAAATGCCAAAGAGATGTGAGGTTAGAAAATGTACCCACTGATTTGTGCATGTCAACAACTTTTCCTCTTGACATTAATAGTCACTGTGACTTTCTGCTCAGCAATTGAAGCCAACAGAAAAGTTCATACACTACTGTCATAGACTGTCAGTGATTGTGGTAAGAAGATTGGGACTACGCTTCCAGAAAAACTGTAAACAGATGACTGCTTGCTTTTCATTTCTGTTATAATTCACTTGTGCCTGTCACTTCCCCTTCTCATCTTGTCTATCTTGCCCACTCCTAATGTTTTCTGCACTGTTGGATAATGATGTTGTATGTACTTTAAGGAAATGTCAAAAAAAATGTTACAATGAAATAATTGACTGAGCTAAACTGAATAAAAGATTTATAAATAATTTGGTTTAAAAACAAAGCCACTACTGTCATTGCAGTCATTGCCAATAAAACCCTACAAACCTGTAATTGTTAAAGAGACACATAATATGCTTGGAATAAACATGTATCACACATTATACTCAGCTACATTCAAAGTTCAACGACCTATAGGCTTACACTGTACTGTATTTACATTATATACAGTATATCTATAAAAAGAACTGAAAAGGACACTGCAATTGTTGCAGTGCCAGTGCACTGCAGAGCTGCTAAGCTTTTCTAATACCAAACCTTTACACATGGCGCCATCTAGTGGGGTCATTTGGTACACTGACATCTTAATGACTTCAACAGCAAGCTATAAGAAACAGTTAATTCTTAATTAAACCTATAGGCTCCTACTGGGCCTCTTTGACTAATAAACTGTGTTATTACTGGTGTGTTTTGTGCTTTCCAAATTCCAAGAATATTATTATAAGACCAAAGAAAGGCTGTGGCTGTAGTTAGCAAAGGTTTGGCTTCATAGTCAAAACTATTGTTTCCTTAACTGCAAAAATGAACAGGATTATGGGTGCATGGTGAGTGTTTACCACTCAGCTAAATGTTACCCAATGAAAGCCTTTAAAAGTGATGCTCACTGTATCTGCTGGAGCCTATCACAGCTCTCTTTGGGTGGAAGGCAAGGTCACCAGTCCATCACAGAGCCACATTTAGATGAATGGGCACACACATAACCACACACGCTCACATACATAATAATAATAATAATAACATTGTTGACTCTGTGTTCAAATCTTACAGTTTTACACTTGTTTCCCCAGGTTCCCTGCCCCTGTCCTGTCTCCGTCTCATCATCCCTCCTCTGCAGCTAGTGTCTACAGCTCTGTGGGGGATGCATCCAGTTGTTTTCAGCTGTGCCACCCAGTACCAAACCTCTTCATGTGACTTTGTTGTGAAAACAAAGCCTTCACTAAACTGTCTGAGCTCTTGACATGCCAATGTGCCGATGATGCTAGAGTTGTGCAGCAGTGATGATTTTGCCAGCCCACATGCCATCCAGCCTCATCTGAGAAGAATAAACAACTTTATTGCAAAACAGGATAAAGAGGTAGGTGTTCTTGATATATCTCCATCACTTTACCTGTCCTTTACCTGACCTTTCCTCATGTTGTTTATTGTTGCTTTTTTTAAAATGTTCAGTACTGAGGTAAAAGCATCAGTGACAAACTTCCTGAAGCTCGTTCCCACACTAGTGGATGATTGGTGATAGGGGGATGTCTTTTATAAGGTGAGTTGGCTGGTACTACATGTTATAAGTTTAAACAATAAATGATTCAACTGCTACATGCAGTTTGACTTTAACTGGTTGGTTCAATTATCAGTTTTTGGAGGATTAGTTTAAATGTACCCCAGAGCTCTGTTGTGTCATCAAAGGGACGTGCCTGTATTTTGTGAAAGGTAATATAAGACCTTTGTTTTTTATTTTTTTTAATTTAATTTCCCAACACTGTTTGGCGCCAAATGTGACTCTGCCCTGGAGACTCTAATGAAAAAGTTCCTTTTCAATCTTCAGAAGCTGCTGCCTGTTCCAAAAATCGACCAAGTGGGTGCCTGGTGTGCAATAATCCTGGGATAGATACAGTTAAAAAAATACGAAAAAGATAAAATTTAATATACATCTTCATCAGTCCAATATTTAATCATGCCCCTTTTTTACACTCAGTGTTGTTTACCAAAACCATTGTACTGTGTATGCTTGAGACTTAGAGCAACAAACTTACTTACAAATATTTGTCAATCTGATTATATAAAGTTCTGCATTGTTTACATCCATGCTCATGGTTCTGCTGTTCGGTAAAATATATTCTTTTATTCCTTTCCTATACTTCCCTCTGCCTCAGTCTCTCCCCTCCTGTCTTAAAAGAGTGCGTAGACTGACTGACTCCTGATTCTCCTCAGTATTATTTATTTTTCATTCAACACTATTTTCAATTCAGTCATATCTTCTTTTTCTAGCTCTGCCTTCATCTTGTGATGACTACATCTTTTCCAGCCTTTCCTATCACCTACTTAGTGTCAGCAATGGTGAAGGAGACAAAGGTGTCAAATCTGGGCCCGTGTGTGTTCCTGAAGACTGGCACAGATTAAAAGTCATTTGGAAGTGATTCTACAAAGGATAAAGAAGAAAACATTGAGGAGATAAATTTAGAAGTGCCAAGGAAGGTGGAAAGAAATGGTCAGCAGCATTTGAATGATCTGACTAAAGACCAAGGAGCCTCTGTTGCTGTAATACTTTAACCTTTAGATGAAAGTGAGTCTAGAGACAATGACGATGTGGATAAAAAATTATAATTTTATAAAAATAAAAAACCCACAATAAGACATCCTCAAAAACTTTCAAGTGTCTCGTTTGTGGCCAGGATTTTGGTTCCTTTAGCAAATTAAAAAAACACAAGGTGAGTCAAATTGAATGTCTGATGAACAGACAGGTTCAGTCAGCTTCTGCTACACAAAGCGGATTTTTAAAGAAGAATCATTTACATACTAAACATAACATTATTCAGCATTCCTCACTGGCAGGGCTCTCTGCACAAAACTTTAATATTCTTCCAAACCCTGAGCAGTCAAATGATGACTTTCTTGTTTGTCATGCTTGTGGCAAAGTTTTCATTTACCCAAAGAATTTTGACAAACGGGATTTGTGTGTTTAGTAGTGAACATCAGACACAGACAGACTTGCAGTGTTCTACAAACCCAACTCATCAGGTCAAATCAGATCCTCTAGATATCACCAAAGAGTCTTTGCTTTGTGATATTGAAGCCAAACCTTCAAATGTTGCAGCCCGGGAATTTTAGCCCATGAGTTTATATTAACTGAAAACTCTTCATTGTATTGACTATATATTTGCAGGTTCATCATGATCTGTGTTCTGTTGCATTGGTCTTATTTTCTGTAAAGCTGATGCATATAGCCACTTAGGAACAGTAACAGATCTTCAATAAAAATACACAACACCACAATAAAAGTAGATGGATAGAATATAGCCGCAAAAATGACCATTTACATACTAAAAAACAACAACAACAACAACAATAATAATAATCCTTACAGAAACAATGGAACTTCGCACCTCCAGTGTTCGGGCCCTAATAAATCATCCTCATGAACACACTAGTGCAATAGACGATTGTTGTAGAAATAGTGCTCCACCAGAGAGCAGTGGTGCTCCAGGGACTGCAACAGATTTCTATAAATGCATGTACAGCTGTCAAATGAAAATGAATGTTGGACTACAGAACATTTTGAAACAAAAAAACTGATCTGTATGACTGTTTTGTCTAAGTGTGTGAAGATAAATATGCTATATAACAAACATAAGACCTATTTACCTATTTTGTATGTGTCCCTGTACTGAGCCCTGTTTCTACAAAACAGAGGAACCCTGAGACTGGGATTTTCCACTTTGCTAATTAAGAAACAGTGTTGCAGGCAAGGTGAGAAAGGGTGACAGGCAGCAGCTTTTCTAGGTGGAACATCTCTGTAATAAGCGCACAATGGGGATGCAAGGACATCTGTATTTGTCTTTCTTAATGGAAGCTGCAAACAAATGAAAAGGGAATACTGTATACTTTGATTTCTCTGTGACTGCAGGGCTTTACAATCTATGTGGACAGGATTTAAGTCATAAGTTTTAGTTTTATGTTCACAAAATCACAGTAGTTGATAACAGGCATGTGGAAATCAATACAGAAGAAATCCAACAAAATGAAAGAAATCTCCAGTGAGCTGTACAAAACTAACCGGTGGGCAAACTGTGCATCTCCTTTGGGATGGTCTGGTCTTTGCCTGCAGAGACATTCAAATTTTCACCTTACCGAAACCTCGATTTGTCCTGCTTGCTATTGATGAATACCACAAAATGGTATGGACTACCAACTAAACCGCTTAGGTCCTTTTCTGGGTCTGCTGAAGCTAAGATGAATACCCTACAGTTTAAGGCACAGCATTATATAACATCACATCAAAAGGTTTTCTTGGTTACAGATGAGCTATGACTGTCATAACTGTAGGTGTTGCTACACAATATGTCCCTGTAGACAATGGTACCAGGCTCCATACAGTGTGAATGGACCAAGTTACAGCTCTCAGGTTCCTCTGTTTAGGTCATCGCTTCATAAGAGTCCAGTCCAAACATCTTCTCTTAGAACATGGAAAATATCGCATTTCAACAGGTTAAGAAGTCTAAGAAAAGCAGAAAACCTTCCATTGAAAAATGGAAAAGTCATGGCTAATTAAAATTTCTCGTAAAATTTAATTGATTGGGTAAAAAAAACATGATCAAGGTAATCTGCCGTGGGCAGCTGGAAAACAAGCAGGGCAGTGTTCAAGAAGACCAGGGTTGAGAACCACAGGTCTAGGAATGCACATTGCCCGGTCTTGCTGCTAGATATCTCCTAAGAGTCATATAATGTGCCTGTAGGCAAATATTGTAAACATTTTGGTTGACCTCTTCTAAGAATGCTTTCTTTTATAATCAGTTTAAATTTACTTGACAATGAGAGAACAGTTAGAAGCAATGTCACTTCAGTTCCCTTTATTCACAGAAATGCTTCTTCAGATCACAGCTTTTAATCTTATAGGCTATTAGTCTGTCTTTACACTGGCTTACATAACTGTTTGAAATGTGCAGGCATGATTTACCATAATGTATAGCAATTCATGCAGAATAATGTCGTTTCATGTGAAGAACTCCTACAAACAAAGTTTATGTAGTAACATAAAAATTAATATCCATTCTTTATTGGTAGCTAAATTGAAAAGATGGCATGATTTAACAACATTGACTACTAATACTTAATATTTAAAATGTCAAATGGTAATGCTTTTCCACAACACACATAAAGGATTTCTCACTGCCTGAAAATAAACAAACACTGCTATTCAAATATATATAAGGTTTGTTTTTCGCCTCATTTAAATGATAGCAATACTGATGGGATTTGGAAGTGTAAGAGCCTAAATATATCCTGATTTCTACCAGTTCACAGGATACAAATTTGAAGGACTGCTGAGTGGTGCAATGCAGCCTTGATTGAATTGAATTCCAGGTTTGCAGCAGTGTTGAACGGATTCTGACTCTGTGAAGTGTCTTACTCAGCAGAAATGTCCTAAAGAGCTGGTGCACTATTGGAACTGCACTAGTTATGCCAGCAGCAATACTATTCTGTAGGCATTAATCATATTCACTGAAAATTTGCCCATGTATACCTTCTAACTGCTTGACAATATCTGAGGGGAATGTACATTGTATTGTTATTGCAGATATCAGTGATATTCCTAGCCATCCCTTAAACAACAGACTGGTTATATACAGTCTTTGTTTTGTTCCCTTGCAGCCAACAACATCCATTGCATGTTGCTTTAAATTCAGAAAAAAATAGAATAGAGTGTAACAGTGATTCAGGCACATTCAGTGTCTCTCTTCCAGTGTAACTGGTCTTTGGCAATGCTGCCTTTTCAGATTGCAGTGGTATCCTTACCATTCTCTGTCCAATGTGCTGCCACATTGCTGCACTTGCTATAAATATGACCCATAAACACATCGTCATGCAGCTTTCTGCAGCTTGGGAGGCTTTTGAAAAAAGCGTTATTTCTCAGCTGGCATGTGGAAAGCACATCACAGCCAGGAGCCTTTCCCACACTTCTAAGTGTTGCAGAGAGAGAGATGAAAAGAAAGCAGAGAGAGAGCCTGGGAAGATGCAGTTTCCTCTGAGCACTCACTGAAGACACCTGCCTGTCTTTTTCTTTAAAACATCTTGCTAGAGAGGTTGGGGTGTGTTTTGGCTAGATGACACTGATGGTTGATTGAGTTTTTATGCAGCAGGAGCTTTCAGTAAGAGTCCTGGATATAGCCTTGCTATTTTTGCTGTGATTTTAAAACTCATGTTTTATTCAGACCTGGGATGCTTCAGCAAATGACGGCCTGTGTGCAACCATGTACAGAAGATGGATGCTTAGATGTTTCACAGATGCAGGGCTGTTAGTATATCATATGATGGGCTGAAATGCCAGCTAGGTGCTTTGTGTGTGTGTTTGTTTGGGGGGGTGGGAGTGTGGGATATAAAAGAGACATTGGGAATGACAGAGACAGAACTGATATAAATCTCTTGCCACTAATTATCACCGCTTTGTTAAACACTTTTGCTAACAGCCTCTAGTGCTGCTACAAACAGCTAAAAAATTACAAATGAAACAGCCTCTGCACTGGCTCCAGCCCAACTAGTTAATCTGAAATTCTCTTTCCGTTTGAAACAAAGACTCAAAGCTCAAATTAGTGACTGCAAATTCTGCTCATTCTTGACCTTGCAGTCACCTTTAACAGCTTTTTAAAATCCAACAAATGCAGGCAAATACTTTCTAAATGATTAAAATTGTAGTGAAATATAAAACAAAATATCTGCATAGATATCCTGTTAGAGGGGTTTGGCTTGGCCAGTAGCTGTACTGAGTGTTCCTCAAAAAATCCTCAAGTAGACCCAGCTGGCACATAAGGCTCTGCAGCAGAAATTTGTCCCATCCCACCATGCATCTGGTGTGTATTGATTGTACTCTTGCGCTTACTGTACACAGGGATTGCAACACAAAGCAGCAAAGAGAGACAGAAGCAGGGAGTGGTGGGTGGTGAATGAGTTTAGCTTTTTTTAGCTTAATGTGGCTGCATCACTGAACTCAGTTCGAACATTGAATTGTGAGACAGAGATTACATGTACATACTGTAGCTGTATCTCTGTTCAAACTTGCATATTTGCATGAGCACTTTCACCTTAAATTTGTGGTGATTCTGAACAATAATACACAAAAAGCCTTGGGAAAGTACCCTGTAGTATCCTATTCACCAACAACTGCAATGCAGCCATGTCTGGACTTTGTCTATTTGCATTCAGGCCAGGTATAATGGTGAGAGCTGCCACCAGCGACCCCACACCTCTACATGCACACAGAATCCAGCTGTTCAGCACAATTAACATCTGTACAGTGGGTGTGCTGTGATCAATGGACCATACGCCAGAGCAGACTTGAGAAAACCCTGAACCTGTGTGGACAAGCTGACCTGTGTGTCAAGGCTGCTACGTGCATAGAAAACTATGATATGACTTATTAGTGCCACTCTAAATTGCAACATAATGCATGGTCCATGAAGATGGCCTGCACAGACTGTGACCAAAGTGTTGCATAAAGCAAGTGGAAAACATCTTTGTCCTTAATAAATAAAAAAATAAATAAATATGTATATATGTATAACCAACATGACCCAGTCATTTATTCATTTTAGTATAATGAAAAAAGAAACGCAAAACAAAACACAAAAACACATCTGTACTACAAAACACAAGTAAACTTGTGCCGGTCAGTTAGTCAGGTTGACCCTTACAATACACATCTGACAAATGCAGTATGGGCATCTATTCAGTTTATGGAATATCAAGAAGAAAGGAGTGGGATTTAAATAAAGAAGGGCTGGAGATTCACAGTAAAATGCTTAGCCTGACAGCATGAGAAAAGATGTTATAAAGCCAGAAGGTGCCTGATCTCAGAAGGATGTTAGTGGAAAATTAGAAGAGTTAGCTCCTGTGACTGGGAGCGTTTCTTGTGCGTAGCATGAGTATGTGGACAGAAAGCAGATGGGGCTGTAGTCAAGCTGTTGAATGATGAGCAAATAAAAACAAGCAGACAACGACTTCCAGTGAGAATACTGCTATGTTAGCATGCCACACATACAAAGCACACTACCAAAGGGCCAATATGCATGCACACTTTGTGCTAACAAACATGCACGCTGACATGTGCTCACAAATACACAAGCACACGTCATCTCTGCTTTTTTGGCTAAAAATCTATAAACAGGATCCTTTGATAAAACAGTGATGATTCGAGTTCCACAAACAATGTAATCGCTCAACTGCTAGTCCAGATGACAATGCATGTGTGTGTGTATTTCTATGGCCAATAGTGTGAGGACCACTTTGAGTTCTATGTCATGGGAGTGAGGACATTTTTGGAAAATAAGGAGGTTTTGGCTGGTTCTCACTTTCTGCCACACCTTTAAAGGATTGTTTGATGGCCAAGATTTGGCTTCAGGATTCAGGTTACAGTTAGGTTAGGATTATGGTAAGGGTTGGACTAAGGCACATAGTCGTGATGGTTAAAGGGCCGGGGAATGCAATATGTCAACAACTGCCTACAAAAAGATAGCTGTAGAAACGTATGTGCGAGTGTGTGTGTGAGGCTGAAAGGACAAATTGAAGCTTCGTAACAGGCAGTAATGACTGAAATCAAACCTGCAAAGTAGGTCAACCATCCATCTACACCTACTCCTCTAATGTTTTATGACAGGTGACACAATCGTTGAGAGCTGCACAGTAACTGATGCCATTATATCATTATTTCTTTGTGACTCTGCGCAGGGCCATTTAACTGTGGGGCAAATTAGATTAGTGCAGACGCTAAACAGGCCAATGCAATAAAGCAATGTTTCATCCATGCTCTCTGATTCCATTAAAAGCCCATAGAGTATCTGTCATTTGTTTGCTGCAGCCTTATTTCTGGACTAGATCAACTTGCAGCAGAGATGACTGAGTCATAAATGGGCTAAGTAAACTCACCATCGACGAATAACCAAACTATCAGCTGTTTAAACACTAAAGTGAGGAGCTGGCTGTGAGCCTTCAGCTCATCTCCAAATGATCACACAGGCAGTCACCACACATCAAAATCAACTGCCCTACTCAGTATCAGTGTAGCATATGCCAGACAGGCAGTGCCTTGATTATAGCCTGCGTTTGATATAAAAGTGCATTTTCTGCTCACTGTGAAGTAGCAGTTAATTGTTGAAAATATAGTCACAAAAATATGAGCCACCAAAACAAATCAATATTCTGTGTCATTCTTTGCATACTTTCTAAATGTGATCATTTTGTGATATATGTGAACTCTTAAGCTGTGTTTTGAAGTGCTATAATGACCCTGAAATAAAACAAAGCCAACATCTTGATTCAAAATACACAGATAATTGCTTGGTTCTTGTTTCATATTCTTGGCAGCTGTGGTCATTTATTATTATTAAGAACCCGGACACAAGACTTTTTGGTTTCCTTGGCAATAAGCAAGCTAAATCCTGCTCCACTTCTTCAGGTGGAAGTGAGTCAACAGTGCCGTTTTACAACTCGCCCCCGTACCATCCTCATGCTTTGTATGAGCTCAGTGTAGAGTGGAGAAATAAAAAAGAAGCATAGAGACAGTTGACAGTGTCCCGCCATTGACAACAATCTTGTCTCCACAGGCCAAATACTCACTGGCATGAACAGCCTGTCAGAGATAAACATACGGGGAAAACACAACTGAACATCCAGCAGTGCCATCCAACGCACATCTGGGACCTGTTAACACAACAGCCACAAAGCTGCACTAGATCAAGGTGCAGTCACTTTACGATTGAACTGATGACCTTCTGGTTGCAATCTCTTCAACATCTCAAGTCCAGACTTCTACTGTCAGTTGAGATAACACTCTGTCTGCTGCCCTAACAGTCTAAACTACACTAGTGCAGAAATGATTATTTCATTAACAGAGTCACTGGCCCCAGCTTGTCATTTGCAGGGATTTGCTGCATATCTATGTTTTAAATATTTATAAATTTAAATATATTTAGGACTGTTGATAAGACAAAAAGGCAATCTGAAGCTGTCACCTTGGACTATCAAGAATTCAGGTGGACATTTTCACTACATTATGACATGGACTAAAATTAATCAGCAGAAGATCTCGCAATAAAGTATTAGTGGCAGTCTAAGGATGGACACATACACACTCACAGAATACTTTATCAATTGAAAAAGCATACTCCTTTACAGCAGATGTTTACACTATGCAGCACCTTCATTCAGTTCTGACAGGTTTATTTTCCCACAGAACAATGAGTATCCTCCTACAAAAATCCACAAAGAATGCTCAAAATACAGTCTGCTTAACTTAACATGCATATTGGTATGGCATTTCTTCAACAAAATCTCTTAATGAACCGTCCAGCTTCTAAAAGCACTACAATAGAACATAGGCGTGGTACTTATCTCACACATTTTGCTGAGTGGATAAATGGGTGTGACTCAAGCTAGCTGAGATGCTGAGGCTGTAGGATAAATCTATAAAGTTGCAGTAGCTCTCAGGACTAATATGTTTTGTATCATGTATTTCAGAACACTGGCATCATGGGGGACAAACAGCAAAGGACTTGTGATGTCATTCATTGCATTACACATGTGGGTACACACATATCCTGCTAGTGAATGAGACCAGTAAGGGAAAAGTACATTCTGACTGCAACTCCTGCAGACATTAGAGATTCTTCAGAAATTATGAAATGACTGGCATGAAATCTATTTTCAGCTGTTAGATGTAGCGTGTATCTGAATTACCCTGTAGTGCAAAAGATCTCAATCCTCAGCACAAAATGCCAAGTCACCATGGTAACAGGGGATGCATTACGCTCCGGAAAGGGCGATGGAGACAGAAGACTATTCACCACGCGCATCATCACGGGATCTATTAGTCTACAACTGTTTAAAAGGTGGTCATCAAAAATCTACAAGATGTTGAACAAACCGGATATCCCGTCCGAATTTGTGCACCACAACCGCTGCCAAAGCTCAGGCTACTACAGGTCACGTTGAAGCTTCTTATTATATAACTGCGTTGAATTACATTGGTAGCATTTGCCAATCGCTGACGGAATCAAAATTCACACACGAACCACGTTTAAAGCTACAATAGTGGTTCATATCTGAATTCCCTTTATTTATTTTTTTCTTGCGCCAGACACGTCAGTAACCGCCAGCTTTAGTCCACAAAGTTGCATAACATTTTAGTCACATTTCCCACAAGAACATCTTGAGCCATTAATTATTACTATAACAAAGGAATAGTCTACAAATACAGAAAAATAATAGCCTGTAGGAAAATTACATAAATGTTTAATTCGCGTAAAATTAGAGCGCATCTGTAATACTCCCAGTTCACCTACATAACGACATATAGCAAACACCTAACAGGAAGACTTAGTAGCAGGATGGATGGATGGATGGATGGATGTGCGCCTACCTGTCCGCAGGTTGAAGGAGAGCCGGGATTCAACGAGATATGGGGTATCGCTCTTGGAGCGGAGTCTCCTTATCGGTCGGCGGTCTGTACTGCTGTCCGGAGTAGTCGCCATCAATTTGAACCAGTGTCCAGTGATGACTGCTGGCCGACTGGGGCAGACGCAAAAGCACGGCCACTGACACGCTGGGAGGTAGCTATTGATGGGGAGGAGGAGGGAGTTCACACACCGAGAGAGAGAGAGAGAGAGAGAGAGCGAGAGAGAGAGAGGCGTTGGTGGATCATGGCATGGGTGAGGACAAAAAAGATGTCAAAATATGGTTGAAACAAGAAATAACGCAGAAAATTCTCCCTTTAAAACTGAAGTCTAATTTACACCCTGTCAACTCCGAGGAAACAATTACAATAACCAATTCTGATTAATCGATAGATACGCCCTACTCATATTTATACCTACACTAGGCTATATATTTATTCAGATTTATTTTATGTTTCAGATTCAATTGTTCAGTTTTAGCTTGACCACAATAAAGAGTATCGGAATATGAGTGTTGTCAGTATTGCTGTGCAAGGTTGACAATGTTTTTATCCTAATAACTGATCATAATGAACACTTTGAAAACAGACAACACATTCTTACAGCGTATGCAACACATCCTCCCACATCATACGGCATCAAAGAACAAAACAGCAACCCAAAGGCAAAGAAATAATCAGAATAATAATGATAATGAAATAACATATACGCTACTGTTACCATTAAATGTAAGGGTGAAAACAAGTACCTACTAAAAGGAGTGAAAAATAAAATAAGAAAAAAAGAGAGGAGTGGATTTGAGTTGGTTTTGCGGCTTTTTGGCATTTGAATGAATGAATCATCCTGAATGAAGCACACTTACAACAGTCCACCAGCAGATGGCTGTGCTATATATTTTTGCCATTTCTCTACTTTATGTGCAATTTTAGGAGACGTTTTACGACAGTTTGGCACATTTACGACATCGATAGAGGTAAACAAGAAGGATAGTGTGGGTTTGTGTTGTAACTGCGGAAATATCACCAAAGGAGGTAAGTCGGGTAAAGTTGGCGATGGCGAGCTCATTTAAGTACACACATATTTAGCTGTTATTACCTAAGATGTTCACGTCAGTATGTCCATGTAAGTTCCCGCTTATGTGACAGAGAGCACGTCGAGACTGGCTCCTTGGCTAGCGTTAACTTAGCCCACAGCGTTAGTTGTATTAAAGGACAATGCAGCATAGAAGCTAGTTTCCGGTACTTGTAACGTTATCCTCAAGATATTATCCAGTTGCAAGCAGCTGGTTATTATTCCCACAATGACCGATAAATGTCTATAGCAGTGAGGGCAACTTAACGATAGTTAGCTAATGTTATAACTAAACATGCAGACTATCTACAGTTCTCACTCATAGTTGGGTAAATTGTGTCCTTTCACTGTAAAGTCCCTGAAACCTGTTTCTACATATTTGGATTTAAGTTGGTCCAAACCAAATACACCTAATGCACGTCCAGTTGTCTGAGTCCATCGTTTCTAACTGCACCTTGTTTTATCGTTTAAACCTTGTTTTGTTGCGGCTGCAGCACATTTAAGGCATCTGTTGTGATTGCGTTGCATCAAATACCAAAGAGCTACTTGCTTGTGAGAATCAGCGTAGCAAGACGTGATTTGTAATTTGTCATGACTTTGTGTTCTCTTCTTTGTTTTCCATGTGTCGATCTGCTTTTCTGAAACATCAGTAACGATGATTCTCCATAACCGAGCTGTGTTTGCACTTGGTCTTCGCATGTGCTCCACTCAGGTGACGAAAGGAGCTTTGGTGGACACGGCAAAATTCAACTCGGGTAAAATTAAAGCAGACAACTTCATGTAATGTTGCTTTGCTGACGTGCCATGTCAGAAATCTTCAATGACATAATGAAATGCCTTTAGTAAGAACCACAAACATTTGAGTAGCATCTATGAAATGATAAATCAATGGCGTATTGTCTGCTAGTTAATGAGTAACAGATTAAGAACTGTGTAGCAAATCATGTCAATATTAGATTCTGTGTTAATGAGCTACTGTTTAATGATTACTTCTGTAAATCTGCATACATGATACACATATTATCAACTGGTTGTGAATATCAAGATACTTGATTATTCGTTGCTTTTCATTTTGCTTTTCTAGACATGTCCGAATTCCGGCAGGTCTTTTCCAAAGCCAAACACATAGCAATCATCACAGGGGCTGGTGTGAGTGCAGAGAGTGGAGTACCAACCTTCAGGGGAGAAAATGAGAAGTGGCGGAAGTGGCTGTCTCAGGTATTTTATTAAAAAAGCTAACTACACACATTGTGCATGTTTTGTTTGTTTAAGTCAAAGTGTTGAGTTTGGTCTGACCTTCAGCTGTGGTTCAGACTTGTTGCTGGGGAGTGCGTGCATTTCATGTTTACATAATACATCTTCACAGCTCAGTGAATTTATCTCAACAGCAACATCCAGCAAAGACAGCAATAGTGTTTGTAGTCCACCCTAACTGAGATGTTTTAACTTAAAGTGTGCTGTCCTTCATTAGCTAATTTTTGCCTCTCAAAATGAAACTTTTGATTGCTGCCTTCTTAGCCTATGAACTTTAACCCAAATGCATTCCTGTCTTGGTGTAATCTTAGGACCTGGCTACTCCAGAGGCTTTCTCTCGCACCCCGTCTCGGGTCTGGGAGTTCTATCATTACAGAAGGGAGCTGGTAATGAGCAAGAAGCCCAGCGCTGTCCATCAAGCTATAGCAGAATGTGAGGCTCGGCTGAGGAAGCAGGGACGCTCCGTTGTTGTCATCACCCAGTGCATAGACGACCTTCACCGGCAGGCTGGGTCTAAACATGTGCTCAAGATTCATGGTGAGAGGCAGAGTTGGGCCAAAAGACTGAACGTGTGACATTTTACATGGTCATCATAATCATAATTATCACATTTTTTGATTAAATAAAGCTTTGTCTTGTACTGAATGTTAAAATAGAATATGCGTGTGTAATTTATGTCTTAGTTTCAATTTCTGAAACCCAATAAGTAGTTGAAGTGGGTAAAATGCAAATGATGAATTTTATCATGAAGATTCATAAAATACACTTAATCCTGAGGCTGCTGCATAGTCAGTGATTAATGGAGGCTTTGATGGCAACATGGTTCTTTAACTGCAATATGGAAACATCTGATTCATAGCTGTGAGTCTCTCTAACAAACATCCCATGTGCCCACAGAGTTAGTCACTAATGTCCATGGACGAACTTCAGAAAGTGTAATGTGGTGGGATCAGCTCAAGTATGTCAGTTCTTGAGGAGACAGTTTTGTCAGGCTTTTCTGTTTTGATACGATTTTTTAGGGGGATTATGGCAAAATTGTGTTAAAGCTTCAAACTAACTTCTTTTCTAAAATCTTGCTTTAATTATCTGCGTATGAGTCAGGATGTTAAAATATCAGTGTCAACAAACTCTGTGGTAAAGGACATGTTTTTCAGTGACTACAGCAGCCTGAAATGAAAAACAGCTGTTTTCTGTGCATAAATACAGGCAGTCTGCTGGAGACACGCTGTGTGAGCTGTGGGCATGTGGCCGTAAACAAGCGAAGCCCCATATGTCCTGCCCTAAAGGACAAAGGGTAAGAAGCAGTACCTATTGATGAAATACACACGCTGATAAAGATTAAGGTTTTGTAGCCTGATGTCTTCATTTTGACCCCGTGGGGGAAGTGCACTTTAACACACTCTGTTTTCTATGTTCATGTACAGTGCGCCAGATCCAGATGTTACTGATGCCCAAATTCCTGTGGATAAGCTGCCAAGGTGAGATTACTTTCACTTCACAATAATAAAGCGGAGGGTCAGATTTACTGAGCCTTTTGTGACACTAATCTGATGCACACTACACCTGGAATTTCCTCTTATTAGATAGGAGCTGATGCATGTATATTTGAAAAACTAAAGGAATAACAAAGGAAAGGTATGATGTGAAAGAAAACCATAAATGAACCTGGATTGTACAGAAATCCTTATACCAGTATACACACAAAGTGTGATGTTATAACTGATCAATAATGGAACATCATCACGTTCTATAACCCTAAACCAAAATGATAATAGTTTTAAGGTCATTAAGCATTAACCTGGGAATGAACTGTGAAATGTGCAGCTGATAGCTGATTGTGAGGTGAGGGCTTCCTCTTGGGGGCAGTGCTGTGCTATGAAAGTATTTTCTTTTTAAACCTTAGGCTAGCAAATGTTGCTAAAATATATGGAACATGGATTATATAGTTGAACCATAAAGGACAATAGGGAGGAGATTCTGTTTTAGTATCTGTGATTTCCTTCTGTGTGACTCTTAATTTGTAAATTTTCACTGAATTACACAGAACAATATAACATTCACTTTCTTTGTTCTTAATAGATTCTAACTATTACATACATATGACCACCAAATCAGTCAAATTCTGTGGATTTATACTTTTATACGCACTATGATTGATAAATGTGGACTGACACAATTAATTGACTAAGGGATGTTTGCTGCTGCTGTTTCAAGGTGTGAGGAAAGTGACTGCCATGGCCTGTTGCGGCCCAATGTGGTGTTTTTTGGTGAAACTCTGGACTCTCATATCTTGACCAAGGTGGAAAAAGAGATGGAAATCTGTGACCTCTGCTTGGTGGTGGGTTATCCTAATTTCTCCATACATGCACACTATTCATTCACAATCTCTCAAGGACTAGACTGGGAGAGTTTTTGAGTAGATTTTTCAGTTGACGCTGGTGTCATTTCCCTCTGCCATTTACCTATAGGTGGGCACGTCTTCAATTGTTTACCCAGCAGCCATGTTTGGCCCCCGGGTTGCATCCAGAGGTGTCCCAGTGGCAGAGTTCAACCTACAAACAACCCCAAAAACTGAGTACTTCAAGTACGTTAGTTAAGAAACATAGTGTACTTTGGAAAAAGATAAAGCTCTAGTACCTATCATGTTTATTCAATGAATTATGTTAACAGTAAAACATATTAATGATAACTAAACCAGGCCAGTAGGTAATGATGCATGTAAATTGATATTTAGTGCCATCCACTGGCAGCAATGGCAAAATTCAGTGTCTTAACCTTCAATCAGTCATCAACTCCAAAGCACTTTCATTTCATTATACATGACCTAAAATTTTGACCTAAAGTGTCTCTTTATTTGTCTCTGTCTGTGGTGTGACACAGGTACCATTTCCAGGGTCCTTGTGGAACTACACTGCCTCCAGCATTGGCACCACATGAGTCTGAGGTTATTTACTGACTTTACCGACAGCAGTCAAGTGGCTTCTTCTACAGTCTAATGCAATCCAAAGCTGTGGGGATTTATAACATTTTAAGAACTCTGACTGGAAATCAGTTTAGCTGTTGATGCTTGGTAGGGGAACAGCTGTAAATAATTTAGCGTTTTACGACTTTGAGATGGATCTCTTAGTACTTGAATATATGGCTCACTAAACTGGAAATAGCGCTGTTTAGATTTAGGCAGGAACTATGCAGCTTTATATAAGAAGTGAAAGGCACTATGTTCAATATGTAGTTCTTTGCATAGAAAGATATCGGATGGTATTGTTTTTTCTTACATATTATATGCTGGTGAGGTAATGTTATGTTTTTAGCTATACTGTGGTCTAAAATGATGATGAAGACCAGATATATTGTACCTCTTTTCTCTTTCCACATAATGAACAGATGTTCAATCTTGTGCCTTTCAAAACTGTTTATGCAACCTTGACCAAATGCTCCCTTTAAACCTCAAGTGCAACTCAACCAGCATTACAGAGATTAAGCCAAATGTAGTTTGTTGTTGACCAAGGACAGAGGGGGTAGAAAATAGGAAAATGTTGACTTTCCAATCCAAGCCTGAATCAGCATCATTCCCTTCTCATGCTGTTTGACTGTTATTATGATGTCAGTAATTACATGTCATGGATTATTCGTGGAACATTTTTACACTTTTCAGTGTCTATTTGAGAGGAATATGTGTGCAATTACAATCACAACAATACAATTTAAATTGTCTACAAGTGAAAGCAACGATATAATATTTAATACCATTACCACTTTTTTTTTTTAACTTTTTCTTACAAACATCACGCATAATTTAAAACTGCCAATGTAATGATACAGAACATACTTATTAAAACACTAAATGTACATTTGCTGTTTGTGTGTTGTTGTCAAAAACAGTGTCAGTAGCTTGTGTAGAGGTACAGGGCAGTGCACTGTACTGTCTGTGCCCAAAATGAACAGTAGATGCCAGCATGTAGCTTTTTTTCTCTCAATGATAGCTTATATAGCAACACATATATAACGTAACTCTAAGAGGGGAAGAGAATACAACATCGTATCCACTCAGATTCCTCTCTTAGTATGCATGAGTGCATGGAAATGCAGACTTAAATACCCCAGGGCCATCAGTGAACTCAGAGTTGTTACAGCCGAGCTGAGCTGAGGAAACAGTATCAGCCTCAATCATAACGCTGCTGAAAATGGAAACAGTTTGAAGTGGAAAGCAGTCTATGACACAAGGTGGCTTCACTTATTCCAGCTTATTTCTTACAGGGAACCTGATATATGTTAGGTACAATAGTACTATTATTTGTGTATGTGTTTTTAGATGATTACTTTATATTTAAAATAATAGTATTGATGTGTTGGATTCTATACTTTCTTTCCTTTCATGTCCTAATGAAACTATTATCTCTGTATTATCTCTCTTTTAGACTCTTGTGAAGCAGAAATACTTCCTTTTTTTTCTTCTTCTTCACTCTTTCCTGTCCATCATCTCCTGACCACCAGGTCAAAAATCCATTTTGGCAAAATCCTGCATCTCTTAAAGTGTTTGCTGACTAACAGGACTAACACAGTCAGATCATTCGGTGCAAATGAGGGAGACAGAGGACATGGGATCATTCAAATTAAGTGTGTAAGCTTACAGTATGTTGATTATACAGAGTCAATGTAGTAATAGCGATAAAGGAGTTATCTCAATTGAGCTGGGAGGTATATGTGTGTGAGAAAGAGAATAATGTAGGCAGACACACAGGTACTTAACCAATCATGTACATGTGTGTGTCTGCACTATCTCAGGAGAGTCACTCAGGCTTTGTTCATATCATGTCACTGTAGTTTCATCAGTCACATTATAACATTTTTGTTCCAGACAGTGCCACAAAGCAAAACCACAAACATCAGTCAGTCCACATTGTTGAAACTGCACGTGTTGGAAAAATACTTATTCTGCCTCTACTGTGGTGCCTCATCACTTGCCTTTGTTGCCCAACAATTAACATCCAAATCAAATCCTTGTTTCCCATTAAGTATCTCCACCTGTTCATGTATATCATCAGCACCATGATTAGATTTACTCATTTCCTCTTCCATTGCTGCTGCTTCCCTTTAAGAAGAGGTATAGCCCCATTTGTCATCAAGGAGAAGTACATGGAGAGGCACTTCTTAAAAATCTCAGCCACCTGATACAGTTATTTCTAAAGGTGATGTGAACAAGGCTGCCAGAGAGCAGACCATTCTGTTCCCAAATCCTGCAGTTCATTCATTAATTTAGTGGGGAGGGATGAAATAGTAGGACCAGTTCTTGCCTGACCCAAAAGCCTTCAGGTTAATAGACTCATCATCATTGGTGGCAGCTCTACAAATATCTCTCTGTCTTTCTGAATGAGGAAGTAGATTGACTGGGAGATGATGTTTGTGTGTGTGTGTGTGTGTGTGTGTGTGGGCATATATTGGTTTTACTGTGAGTGTGTGTGACTGACTGTGAGATATTTTGATGGAGTCTCTGTGTTTGGAGAAAAGCTGAGGGTGGTATTTGATCGCCAGCTGGAAAAAACGACATTTGTGTGAGTTTGTGTGTACATGTACTTTTACCAGGGTGAAAGAGTGTGCCTGAATGTGTGTGTGCGTGTGTATGTATTTTGTGCTGTATGTGTGACTTTTCTTTCTGTATGCAGACTGGCAGAAGTGTCAGACCAAACCAGGTCAAGTTGGGTGAGGAGCCGTGAACATTACACAGACACACTGCTGGAACTTTACAGTTACACAAAGCTTGTCACTGTCCGTTGGGCATGGCCTGGCTTCTTTGGTCTCTTCAGGAGTACAGTATGTGTGTTTCCATGCTAAAGAGTTTTCTTAAAATATTAATCATGTACTGTGTTAAAAAGGGTCATAATAATGACTAGAGCAAGTCTGAAAGAAAGAACCAACTTACAAGATGATACAAAGAACTTAAAATCTAAATTCAAGTTTAGAGGAAAACACACTGGCAGGGCCATATAAGGCCTGGGTATTGTCTATTTAGAGCAACTGTCAATTCACAGCAGTGGAGTGTGGACTGGAATCTGTCTCACATGCAAGCACTAACACACACACACCCACACACACACACACACACACACACAGTCTAGCAACACATATTAATCTCCTCACAGTCTCCTTCTTGTAACCTTTCCCTGAACTCTGTGTGTTTAACAGACTTGGACGTGATAACAAAGGTTTCGGTTAATCCCTCTGTTGCAATGACAACCAAATAAGGAACCATCAGCATTTCATTAAAGCAATGGTACTTTTGAAAGACCCACCTATCTCCATCCTATAGTTCAGGGGTAGCCAAACCTGGTCCTCGAGAGCTACTGCCTTGCTTGTTTTCCAATTATACTTCCCCTTCCAGCTTCGGAACACACCTGATCCAGGTAATCAGCCATGGGATAATTGGAAAACAAGCAGAGCGGTAGCTCTCAGGGACCAGCTATTGCGCATTTGTTATTGCTTCATTAATGTCCCTTTGTGATGAAAGCTTCATATTCCCACAGTGAGCTAAACAATAAATGTGATGTGAGGAAATGATAGCTGTTCTCATGCTCTAACTGAGGTATCTTTCCCAACCCACAGCACATCCCTGATTTATGCTGATGCTGGTGCTCCTAGGTAGCCTGATTAGGAGGGAGTTGTTGTTTGAGAAAGGCTAAGAAAGGGGGCTCAGGTGCAAGTTAATCTGCTCTAACCCTGCACTAATTAGGATCAAGGCTAGCTGCTACTTTCTCCTGGTTATTGATCGCCAGTCCTGCATCGCCCAGAGAAGTATTTTGGCTCCTGCGAAAACAGTAGCACAGGGCACATATAAGAGAAGCCCTCCGCTTCCTGCTTGCTGAATCTTGTTTGTGCTTTTGAAATTCAATATCCAATTCCTCAGTCTCACCTCTAATCAGCCTGCTCTGTTGCCTGTTTACTAGATCAGTATTCTTTCAACAACCTCATCTGACCCACTTAATATTCATTATCTAGGTGTGTGCTGACCAGCATTATAGGAATCTCCATATGTCTCTGGCTTTCTATTTCTCTGTTTTCTGCCCTCAACCCTTACTCACTTTCTCTCCACACTTCACCTTATCATAAAATAGGCTTTACTATGTCATTTCTAGCTTGTTTTTATCCGGTCAGGAGGATTAGAGACTCTCATGGACATTTTTTAATTATCTAAATATATATATTTCCAATTGTGGCTATTGAATGTGTGAAGGGCAGTCTCATCTTTGTCCTCTTATAAATACATTTGTGAATGACACTGAACCAAACCAACCAATGTCAGGACATAGGCAGTTGTAATTCATCTGGTCACTTACAGAAGTGACCAGATGAATTTGTTAGGAAACCTCTTTTCTCTCTCTGGGTCTATTTATCTCTCTCACCTACTTCATGTGACGCACTATGAGCACAAGCACTCACATTCCATGGGGCATGTGATCCACTGGAAGACAGCCATTGTGGGAGGGGGGGGGGGGGGGGGGGGGGGTGGCACATGTACTGGACTAAGCACAGAAACGCACACAGATACACACTCACTCATCGTCTCTCCCAGATTACTTAAACTACCAGAAGCTTTAAGAGGATTTTACAATGGGAGGGTGCTATACTTAAATCTCATGCACCTGATGGCTATTGATCCATCCTAAGCTTGCACACGGACACACATGCGACGGGCACAGTTGTTACTTGTCTTGTCATATATTGTCTGACATTCATTTTTCAGTGTTTGCTGTTGTTGGATGTTCAGCTCTGCTTTAGATTCATTTGTCCAATATAACACTCTCAGTCTATCTGAGACACAAGAGGGAACTGTTGTATAGACAGTAACCAAATAGTTAGTAATGGACATCTTAGGAAGAATAAATGCATCAAGATATGAAAAAAATGTCACTTTCTTTACACAATCCTTTTTCCATCATAGGCTGCAACTGATATAAATGTGTCCATCAACAGTCCTCTAGCTGTTGGGCTTATTAGCAATGCTGATGTGAGTGGAAAATTAGTAGGGTGGTGTTGTCTATAATAGAGGAGAGACTGAATGAGTTCCTCAGATATGTAGGTTGATCAGCAAAAGGTTGCAATCAGCGAGCTGTTATATGACAAGACGAGATAATATCATGTAGAACGCTCAGGGAGAGGAAGCTACTGCATCAAGAGAACAGTCTTAATTCTAACTTTACTTACATAACAACCCAGTTTTTTTCAAATTTCTTCTCGAGGACAAGCAGGTTGAAAATTCATTTCTAAACAATGCACGATTTGAAGCAATAAAGCAACACACATTCCATATTTCCAGTAAATACAGACAGTGTTGATGCTTTTTCAACAGGACCCTCAAAGCATAACTGTACTGACTGGCTGTTAATCTCAGGGCATAGGTGCATCAGTAGATGAATTATACTGGAATCATGGATGCCACAGTAACATAGTTTCTACTTTTATCCTTTGTGACTGTACAATAGATATGCTTTGGAGAGGGGGACGAGTCATGTGCCAAATGAAGGATAGTCCAGTTTTGATTTGGTAATTATGTGTGTATTATGTTTTCAGCCCTGACAAATGGAGTTGTACAGGTTCTGCTCAAGGCTGGATTTGGACTCATTTCTTTGAAGTTGATGTGAAATATAGCTGACTCGAGGCCATATTTGATTTACGCTTTCTATTCTACTAAGAAAAAGAAAAGAAATAGATTTATTACCATCTTTATGAAAGTAATGTAACAAAATACCATTCATATAAAGCTCATATTCTCAGAGTTCTCCATCTTTTGTAACTGCAATATTTTTCTTCTTGCTCGAAGATCTAGCCAATCCTCTAAGGAAACCAGAAGCAACATACCTGACTGACAATTGTGAGAAATGTTTTTTTTGTTGTTTTGTTTTGGGTTTTTTTTTTTTTAGCACATTTTAATTAAGGCTGGCACAAGCTAATTCACAACATGTATTCTTGGTCCCTCTTGGGTCTGTCTGGGCTGTTTTATTTGCTGGTGTTGAGCCAACATGTCTGTGATTATAAGGCCATCACTGCTTCAACCACATCTGGATGCTGGTGGGACTTGTCGGCTGCCAGGCTATCATTACAGATGATCACTTGATGACAGCCAGTGAAAAGCACTATTTAGACAGAGGCAGCAGCTATGAGCATTCCTTTTTGATTTGCTCTACCTTTACCATTCATCTGCTTTTTATCCTCTTGTCCGTCTTCTGGACCAAACTATCAGTGTGTGAGCTATCTGTTTCCAGATTAAGAAATATCTTGCCTGTTGGTGGATTAAAGGCTGTGGAAATCTTTTTTAAAAGGAAAAGGAGTGACATTTCTCACTGCTCTACATGAAACAAATGCTGTGACGGGCATTTGCTAAAATCTCCTCTATGCAATAGACCATATTTTGAAAAGAAGCTATGCAACTGGCATGTAGCAGAGTAAATATGCAGTTTAAATATGTCAGTATACGTGTTGCAGCATGTTGAAGCTGTTTTACATAATTTCTGTTGCTCGACTGTTTCATGTCTTTCCATCTTGGAGGTGTATTTTTTATTTATTTTTTGATGAAACAGCGAAAGACAGAAATAGAAAGACCTACACAGAGGAAGCGAAGACGATTTTTAGTGGAGAGGCACACAGTGGGAAGCAGCCTGCTGTCTCCTTGTCCAATGTCCTTGGAGTGCACCTTTGTGGTGTGGACTCCCATAAGACATCTCTTTGTTCTCACAAGATGAAGGCTGGCAGAGTGTGACCATGCACTTACACCTGAAGCCATGAGAAGCAAAGGGAATAACATCTCCATACCCTACAATACCTGTGCTCTCATTCTCCAATCCTGCCTACCACAACCAGGCCAAGAGGCCCTTATGGAAAGAATTTTACAAAAATGCAAAGAAACCAACTGTCAATCAACAGCAGTCAAAACAGTAGAGACCTGCACGCTACATAAATGGCAATTTGAATGTCAAATTTTCATCTTGTTTAAATGCACAATTTGACAATTTATGAATTTATGAAAAACAGTAGCGCTCATTATTGATAGAAATGTTGTAGTTGCTACACAAGAAATATTGGAAATAATAATCAAGGTGATGACAAAAAAATAAAAGCACGCACAAACTATAAATGAGGATATTCTTTGGTTTCACTGACAGACTAGTCACACATCAGTGTAAGCTAATAAAGTCCAGTGATAAGTTACAAGAGTAGAACAGGGTAGATAAGACAGAATATCGGCTGAAAAGCAATGCGCCCTACATATTTCTCTCAGAGGAGCAGTGATAGATAACACAGAGGAGTGACGAGGCAGATGAGAGAAAGATGAAGTACACTGTTGTGGGCAAGACAACAGAGCTGCACCCTGACAAATCATTTAATGCATCAGACAATTTGCAAGTTTGATTCACAGTTTATAATAACTAGGATTGCAACTATCTACTGTACATTTTCAATTATTTTTTTGATT